>NC_059275.1:14334533-14467033 GCF_017591435.1 Portunus trituberculatus
GGATTTTCTCCTATTTTCCCTTCCCTTCCCCGTTGTCCCATTTCCTCTTCCCTCTTCCTTGGTGCGAATAATTTAACCCCCATCAGTACTAGGATGCATATTCACCTTCAGTTTTGGGTGTGATTAGATGATTTTATTTACATTAGGAAGGATCTATGGAGGTCAGAAAATTAATGGCCAGTCTTCACTATTCTAGTCTCCATATAAGTTTCTGAAGCTGTATAAAATCACCATATAGTAACCAGAATGAATAAGAAAACATCATGGCACTGAAGGGGTTCAGAGGAAAGGGGCCAAATAGGTGACTCAGGGGAGAGAGACAGGCAGGGTGACAGGGTGGCAGGGAGGCTGTGGTGATGGTTTTGGCAGGGTGTGGCTTAGTGGAGGAGGCAGAATGGTGGTGGTTATGGTGGTGAAGGAATGGTGTTAGTGGGAGGAAAAGTTGTAGTAGTGGTAGTGGTGGTTGTGGTACTGAAGTAATGTTTTAAAATGTTAGTGGTGATGGTGGTGGTGATGTTGATAGTAGTGGTGAGGTGAATGATTTTGGTAGCAGGGAGGATAAATTTGGAGGAAATGTGAAGTTATAGAGGAGGAAAAGGGAAGGTGGGAGTGAAACGGAGGAGGAAAAGGAGGAGCATGACGAGGAGGGAAAGAGGAAGAGGAGGAGGAGGAGGAGCATGATGAGGAGGGAAAGAGGAGGAAGAGGAAATTGCAATATGTATACTCTTACATGAAGAAAGAATGAATAGGAGGAGGAGGAGGAGGATGCAAAAGAATACAGCAAGGATTATGGAAGAAAAATATGAATAATTGACATAGATAAAGGAGGAAGAAGGGAGAGGAACAATGGTAAAATATAGAATGCTACAGAGAGAGAGAGAGAGAGAGAGAGAGAGAGAGTCATGATTATTGTGAAGGGTTTGAGGGAATTGACTTGGACTGCCAATAAAGATTTCCAGTTCCAGATATGAATGGGCTCAGTTTTAATCGGAGCCAGTGTTGTTGTTGTTTTTTATTTATTTAAGTATCCTCCTTTGTTTTCCTAGGATTTTCATTTCATTGCATCTCCTTCCTTGTGTGTGTGTGTGTGTGTGTGTGTGTGTGTGTGTGTGTGTGTGTGTGTGTGTGTGTGTGTGTGGGTGGGTGGGTGGACATGTACCTCATTGCATTATTGAATGAGGCTTTTATTGTGTCCTGTTTCCATATTCAGTACTCTTATCCAACTTGGTATGCATATAATTTTACTTCCATATATTTTTTTACTGGGTTAATAATTTAAGCTTGCTATATTTTGTCTCTAAAGAAAATACTTTTTTTTTTACAATTTATACTAACAGTTTGCACACACTGCATCTTAATTTACTTAATAGATTATTATTTTATTGAAAAAAAAAAAAAGACACTTCTGCATTTTCTTATCCCCATCTCGTCAGAATTCTCACTGTGCCTTCTAGATATTAAGTTTCCTTGCTGACACAAGTTTCCTACATCTTCCTCTTCTTTTCTTTTTTGTCACCAGTTTGCACGTAATAATCTCTCATATTTCACTTAGCTTGGGTAACTGTGTATGTTTGTGTGTTTGGGTGGTGGTGGGGGAAGAAGCATTCCCTGCAATCACCTCATGCTCATTGTTTTCCTCTTGTCTGTGTTGCAGGGAGCAGCCCATATTCTCCTGCAAGGCTCATGTCTTTCACATCGACCCCAAAACCAAGCGGTCATGGATCCCGGCTTCCTCATCCGCAGTCTCCGTCTCCTTCTTCCACGATTCCACCAGACAAATTTACCGCATCATCTCTGTCGAGGGTCCCAAGGTGGGTGAAGGAATGATAACATGCACTCTTTCACTCTCACACTGCTTGTTTAGTTATATCAGGGCAGGAGGAAGTGTTTTGTTCAGTTATCTGTAAAATTGCATTCCTGTAATGGAGGATCACACTTTTAACCAACTCCTACTTTCTAATTCCAATTCCCTCCTTCCTTTTAACCCTTCCCTCTGATCATCTGCCCCTCTCTTCCTCCTTCTTCTCATCTCTCTGAGCATTTACAGGGTAAACTCTATCCTTCTCGTTCCTCTTATCCCATCTCTCCCAACATCAGTCTTCTAATTCTAACCTGCTCTCCCATGAAATCATAACAGAAAGAGTGAAGTCAAGTGAAGTGTTGTAAACCATTCTTTGTCATCACTGCAGGCCGTCATCAACAGCACCATCACCCCCAACATGATGTTCACCAAAACGTCACAAAAGTTTGGCCAGTGGTCAGACATGCGAGCCAACACAGTGTATGGCCTTGGCTTTTCCACTGAGGCTGAACTGAACAAGGTAAGCTGTTTATTGGTGTGGTCATACATCTTCAGTCATAGAATACTGAACTAAGGTAAACAGGAGAAAATGTCTTCAGTTATCAAACCCTTAACCACTACCACTTGCAGACAATTTTCCATTTTATCACCTCTAGTTTTTACAGTTTATGTTGTCGCTGTTTGTTTGTTTTATTGATGTTTTTCACTTATGACTTGTTTACATTGCCTGCCATTCTCCATCTGCAGTTCATAGAGAAGTTCCATGAAGTAAAGGAGGCAACCCGCTCAGGAAAGACCAATGGCACTATAGTTGGGGCGGGTGCAGGCGGCGGCAGTGCTGCAGCTGGTGGTGGTGTGGGCGGTGGAGCGGGTGCTGTGTCCTCGTCCTCTGGTTCTGCTTCAGCCACAGCATCGCCCCTCACCACACGTGCCAAGAACCAGCAGGACTCAGTGGGGGAGGTCAATGCAGTGTCTTCAGGTAGGTGTCACAGTCTGATCCCAAGGGCCTGAAGGATGGTGCTTGTAAGGGTCAGGTGCTTCTGTTCATCTGTTTTCTTTTTCCACAGAATTTGTTCATTTAATTTTTAAATATTTATTTTCATTTTTATTGATTTTTCTGGCACAGCATTATGGATTTTATGATTTTGGTTTACAGATTTTTTTTTCTGCTTTGTAACTGGACAGAAACAACTAAAAACTTGGCATCTAAGTATTATTGCCAGATGAGCTTCAGTTTTTAATGAGATACATAATGATAAAACTGTACTACTGAACTGTTGCTGTTACAATGAAAACTTATATGCTATTAGTTTTTCATCAGTCATTGATTACCAGACAAACTTTCATGTAGATGAGATTGAAAATATGTAGTGCTCAGTGAGGAGACAACTTTACTTCTGACTACTATCTTGTTGTCTGGTAAGGCAGATGTCTCATTCCCTGCAAGAAAATATGTTCAGGCAAAAAGCAGAATTCACCAATACATTTTTACTTTTCATATTCTGAACTACACACTCCTTGACATGTGTAATGGCAATCAAGAAATGTTTTTGCTTCTGATTTTTTGTAGCCCATGATCAATATTCTTAGTACATAAAAACAAAGGAAAAAAATGAAAATGTTTCTATGATGCAAGACTAGCATGTTATTTTCTGTTTCATCTGGAAAATTTAACCAGACCACTCCCTTTCATCTCTTTCTCCTTTATAATTTCTTCATCAGACATTAAGCTCACATGTTTAGTACTGAGTAATTTGTTTTCTCTTTAGTCTTCAGTATATAACTTTCATTAGTATTTTTTTCTGTCACTCAAAGTAATAAAAAATCTTTCATCACAGTTGCCTTGAATAAATATGAAGTAAGATCTTTGCTCCTTCCTTGTGGTATTACACTCCCTGTTTAATAGATCTTCCCCACACTAAGTAATAGCTTCTCTAGGCTGTGGTACATATCAGGTAAGAGCTTCTGTTCAGTTCCTACTTGTCCACAGTACAGCTTCATAAACGTGTCCACGCCCAAAAGTTCTCAGTCATTCCCTAGGCCATCACATTGTTCAGTTGCAGAGACCTTGATGCTCCACAGATTGTCACTCAGTTCATCTCTAGTAAAACCCAAGAAGTGCAGTTATTCAGGAATTTTTTTTTTTTTTTTTCTTGAGAATATGTTTTATAGTGCCATTTCATATCTTTCAATTATAAAGTGCTTCTCTTATTTCTTTGATTGTATGTTTGCAGGTTTTTTCTTAAAAATATCAGTGAAGGAAATGTTTTTCATATTCCTTTATAGAAAATCCTTGCTGTTTGATCAAAGAAAAATTATTATCAAATGGAATCACATGGCAATTCATTTCTTCAATTCTTTTATCTTGTAGTCTTTGGTATGTAACTTTCATTAATATTTTCCTTTTACTTTCAAAACATTTTTTTAAATCTATCATCAACTGTGCCATCATCAGGACAAACTCATTATCACACCAGGAGTGGAGTCAGGAATCTACATTTGAGAATGTGTAGAATATAACTTGGGACCATTCGCCAAGTAAAGGAGCTAGACTGGTCCTCGTACTGTAGCCAAGCTCCACATGAGGTAGAGAGTTTAGGACGCTGCTAGTGATGGTATGGCAATCATGACTTCATCTAGGTCACACAAGAGAATAAAATAGAATTACATGCATTAAACTGGCTGCATTACTCCTCACTCCTTTCACTGGTGCCTTTGGAGATCATACTCTAAACTTGCACCAAACAGATTCATTAAGCTTGAGAAGTGTGAGAAGTTTAATGTGGGTTATTGTTTTGATGTTGATCGTGATGATAGAGATTTCTCTTAAGCAGTTTGTTAAACATTCTTGAAAGTGATGAAAGACTCAAGAGTGGTATTCTCTTACTGAGGTTTGTGATGGCATTTTCTTACGAGACATTTTTATGTAGAAGATGATATGTATTGTATTTGATAAGTGACACATGTAGTTGGGATATTATGAAAGGAAAAATTGCCTTTGTTATTTACTGATACATATTTTGGGAAATGTTTTTATAAGCCTTTGACAATACTGAGGTGTGCTGAAGTTTGCTGTAGTCCTAGACAACAAAAGTCACCATATGTCTCAGTTTCTTTACTCTCACTCTCATTTAAAGCAGCAGCCAAACTGTTACCACCACAACAGCAGGAGGTTGTTTTTTATTGTTGATATTGTATTTGTTTATTATTATTATTATTATTATTATTTATTTATTTATTTATTTTTTTTTTTACTCTCTCCCATCAGTAGTTGGTCATTCGTGTTTGGTGTTAGAATTTTGAGCAAGTGGTGAGCAGTAGTGACAGCTCATTTTGATTGAGGGAAAAACAAAAAGAAACAAACCATTATCACCTCTGCCTCTGTGCATGCCTGTGAGTGGGAGGTAGTGCATGCCTGCTTGTCAGTCTCCCTTGAGTGCTGCATGATGATTGTTTGTCTGAGTCTCTCTCTCTCTCTCTCTCTCTCTCTCTCTCTCTCTCTCTCTCTCTCTCTCTCTCTCTCTCTCTCTCTCTCTCTCTCTCTCTCTCTCTCTCTCTCTCTCTCTCTCTCTCTCTCTCTCTCTCTCTCTCTCTCTCTCTCTCTCTCTCTCACATCATCCAAACACATAACACATGGCACATCCACACTTCCTCATCAATTCTATAACACATTTATGTCTTCTCCTGTTTGTGCAAATGAAAAGATATAAGGTGGCATTAAAAATATTCCATGACTCATGTTATTGTGTTATTCATCTCTGTTGCATCTGATATTTTGTTTACCATTGCTGTGTAAGAATGAAGCTGGTGAGGATGGAAGAAACTGTTATTTCTGTGTGTTGCTAACCTACTTATGTCTGTTTGTGTTGAGTGAGTGTCATGTTGTGTTCATGGATTAGTAATTGTGGCAGTGACTCCCTAGGGTTGTTTGTTCCTGGCTCTGTGTTCATTACCTGGGTGGAGGTGTATAGTATGTTGTGTCCAATACTGCTCATTGGATTTAAGATGCAACCATAGCAAGATGTGTCCCTTGTGTCCTGGGGGAATTCTTAATTTGTCATGCTGTGTGGTATCTTCTATTAATCAAGCTCACCACTCAAGGTTCACCTCCCTCACTGGAGACTATTGCATTAGAATAAGTTTTCTCAAATCTTGAAGTTTCTTTATATGCAAGTAGGTATATTTATAAAGTTCCATTTCATTATTGGGTGGGCCACACCTGATTGGTTCACATTTCCCAACTCTGAGAAGATTGGAGTCATGAAGGAGGTTAGAATTATAAGGAACAAGTTGGTCAGAAAGTAAGAGCTGTCTACCCACTAATGGAATGCAAATGTATATATTTGTATAAAAGAATGTTTTAATATTTGCAGAAATGGTGAAAAAAGTTGGAATTAAGAAAATTAATGGATGTCACTCTTGACTGACTCCTACTTTCCATCTCCCTCCCAACTCTTACCTTGTGTATCTTTTGTTGTGACTTCAAACTCCCAGCTCTCACTGCAGGAGCAACAATGAGGATTGCGGTGCACCCCAGAGCTATAGTATTTAACAAGACCCTGAACAATTGGAGGCTGATGTACTCAAGACTGTTTTCTTAATTCTGTTCTATAACTTATTTTGTGCTTTGCACATCAGTTTCACAACCTTCATATTCTGTAAACCTTTTCTTATTCTTTTTTTATCATTATTGTTTGTGTGGACTAAAAAATCTAGGAACTTTTTCCAAGACCAGATTTTCATAAAATTGGACTGAGCTTTCTTATTAGAATACATACACATTTTGGATTGACTTGGAAGGCACAGTAGAATCCATTGGAGTTAGCTACCTACTTCTCTGTTCTTTTGTACTTTGTACAGGTCAGTCAGATTTCTTCTTTTTTATGTTCACCATCATCTTGCCGCAGACCTGGACTCTCTAGTTCTGGCTCTCGAGGATGACATCGACGCAGCCTTGAGGGGACTCTCAGCACGCCGGTCCAGAAGTCTCTTAGGCTTGTCTTTTTCCATTTTTATTGTTTCACCCTTTTCTCTTAGTGCCACATCTTGAAGGAAGGCACCATGCTACCTTTCTCTCTTTCTATTTGTGGCTCCAGCCACAGGAAATTGAAAGTATGCTGGAATATGAGGTATTGTTTGGCTCATGACAATATTAAAAAAAGTGCACTAGTTTTAATTTCTTCCTTCAAGAACATTCACCTTGGTGTCTTACTAAAGAGGTGTTTACCTCCACACAAGCTGAGCCTCACAGCACTCAGCACTTCCTTCTGGCAGACATATATTGTGCATTAATATTCCTATTATTAGCTTAGCAGTGCAGCACAACTAACAGTGACCACCTGATGCTGGAGAGGCTAGCACAGCACCAATCTGTTGTCAGCCTTCTTAATACTAAAAAGCCTGAAAATAAAGAAATTATAGTAAACATCATATAAGAAAGTACAGTGGAGACACAATACTCGAACTTAATTCATTCCAAATGGCTGTTCAAGTATTAAAAAGTTCGACTATTGATACCTATAAATCAGGTAATTCATTCTAATCTTAGCAAAATCTCAAGTTTATAAAAATTTTGATGTATTTTTTTTCACACTTTTGATTTGTACATACCGTAAGTGAAGGCTGGTGATGGATAACTTAGAAGAATAGGGGAGAAGAGTGAAAGAAGAGGGAGGTCGCTGGAGGACGAGTCATCATTCACGAAAATGTCTTTGTAACTTTTCTTCTTGTGTGATTCCTGTGAATCGACTAATGGAGTGCTGTGGCTCACTAACACTTGCACGCACTTACACCAGATTCCTTATTTTCATCACTAATAAGCCTCTTAGGTGCCATGGTAAGTTTTTAAATGAAAAACTACCGACAGAACACAGAAGAATGTTGTTTTTCTCAAGACTGCGGTAGGACTAGGGATGCACACCAGCATTCGGTATACCGGTATTACGGTAATACCAGTAATACAGTATCTGAACGGTACATTGGCTGCTGCGAGAAGGGAGAGGATAGAGCTTTGTATATAACCAAATGGGCAGCCGTTCGATTACCAGATATTTTCACCACCAATAAGCCTTTGGTGTTAATATAAGTTTATAAAAGAAAACTACAGATAGAATACAGGAGAATGTTATTCTGATGACTGCAGCAGCAAAAGTCACAACTGTCAGAGAGGGAAGGGGGACACTTTTGTTTACAAACACGTGTGTAGATGTTCGACTATCAGGTAATTTTTTGAGTATTAATTCAAACATTTGCATTTGAATATTGAAAAGTTTGAGTATTGAGTCTCCATTGTATATTATATTAAAAATTATTCTTCAATTATCAACCTCACTTGAATAGTTTCAGAACATTTTTAATATTGAGAATGCTTACAATATTTTCTATGTTGGCTGAACTAACACATCTTACCCAACCACCAGTGAGTCTGAACACATTAACCAAAGGTGAGATGCCTGTGGACAGCACACAGTCAGTGTGCCACACGTGTCCACAAGCTGTGTCCAGATCTTGTTTTACTCTCACTTACCAAAGCACACATCGCTCATAACTATGTGTGTGTGTGTGTGTGTGTGTGTGTGTGTGTGTGTGTGTGTGTGTGTGTGTGTGTGTGTGTGTGTGTGTGTGTGTGTGAGAGAGAGAGAGAGAGAGAGAGAGAGCAGCAATGATTAAAATGGTTGTGCTCCTAATGCTTCTCTTCTGTTGTGTGGGTAATGGCTCATATTTGTTCCTCACATCCTCTGTGAGGCTGTTGTTGGCAGTGAGGTGTGTTTGGAGATTTTTAACCCATTGTTATCAGTAAACACAGATTATTTAGATGTGTAAGATTACTGTTAAGAAAGACTTCAACTTTTTTCCTTTTTGTAGGATTCAAAAGCTCAGTTTTTCCATAGCATTTCTTATCTTAATGCAAATGAAATGAAGATAAGGAAATCTTGCATCAGTTGAGTAAGGTGTTATTTTTACTTGTTTAAGATGCAAGCTCAGTTTTTCCAAAGCATTTCTTATCTTGATGCAAGTGAAATGAAGATAAGGAAATCTTGCATCAGTTGAGTGAGGTGTTATTTTCGCGTGTTTAAGATGCAACAGACATAAAACACACCTGATCACAGTGCTGTAGCATGCTTCACATTCACACATTCTTAGTAGACATTAGTGGAATACTGGAGTACTGCAGTGATTTCAGAATAACCCTTTGCTCTTAAGTTTTTTCCCTTGCATTTTTTCGTTTGATATATTGAGTGGTACATCTCATTTGCTTAGCAAGTGATGTCTTCCTCCTCTAATGTGGTTAGCAGATCACCAAGAAGGAGGCCTTCACTACTCTATACCGTTTTCTCTCTTGCCTGCTGGAGGTGTGGCGCTTGACATCTGAAGATTGACAGACATGAGGATGCTGGAGCATTAGGCAGGATACCACAAGCTGACTGACAACCATCAACTGCTGGCATGACCTATTAAAGATGTTCATTCTGATCTACATTAGATGCCTAATTTCCTGTGTATTCACTGTTGGAGACTATTACTTCACAATGTCTTTATAGCTACTATATATACCTCAGTGACAAGTGAAATACAGTATACCATGTAAGCCAAATGATTGAGCCATGTTGTGCTTTAAGACTGATAGTTTTAAGTGATATGTATTTTTAATGATATGTTGTATGAGCCATGTTGCAGCATCAGACACCAGGAGGGCCACACAGAGGCCATGACTTGAGGCTGACACTTGACGCTGCTTTTGGGACACCCTAGACACTGTGTAGTCCTTAAGAAGACTCATAATAAGATGAACAGGAGAATGTGAGGGAGAGAGAGAGAGAGAAAGAGTGAAAGAGAGAGAAGGACAACAAGAGAGAGAAAGGGAGAGGGCTCACTGGGCTCCTCTTACAGGTCTGGACCACCTTGCCCTGGCCAACTCTAATGACACTAATGCCTCGCTGCTCAAATCATCCTTAGTTGCTCACCAGCGCTCACAAAGCCTCTCAGGTAATTGGCATCAAGGTTGCAGTAGAGCTAAGCTGGAGAGCCCCTGAGTGTGTGGGGTAATGGGGCCTGTGTGGGGCCTCGCCTTGGCTCTGTGTCACTGTTGGCCTCAAGCTGCATGTTGCCTCTACCTTGTCCTAACACCACTAACAGCGTTGGATGAGGACTTAAGCCGTGTGTTGTCACCAACACTTAGCAGGTTGCCGCATGCTTTATCGAAACATTTCACCTAAGTGATTTAATTATTTTTCATAATGGCATTTGGGATCTATTAATGATTAATATTAAATATAAGTGGTCTGTATGGACTTTGAATCACATCACAGAGTATTTGCCAAAGACTGACCAAAATGTAGAAAATGAGCAAAACATACATTTAATGAAATAAGAGTCAGAACTCTGTATGTGTGTGTGTGTGTGTGTGTGTGTGTGTGTGTGTGTGTGTGTGTGTGTGTGTGTGTGTGTGTGTGTGTAAATCACTAATGGTCTTGAGGATCATGCATTGAATACCTGACTGCCAGCTTTGAGCTTGTATTGTCCAGTCTGTGGATAAAGCTGTGTATTTTGGTCATTTGTGTTCGTGTGTGTGTATGCATATTTCTTCGTTTGTGTGTGTGTGTGTGTGTGTGTGTGTGTGTGTGTGTGTGTGTGTGTGTGTGTGTGTGTGTTAATGAGCGAGTGAGTGAAGGAGTAAGTGAGATCTAGAGCTTGAGCACCAAACTTTCCTCTGCTTCTCTGCTTTGTTTTGCAATGGCTATTGATCTTTCTGTTCTCTCTCTCTCTCTCTCTCTCTCTCTCTCTCTCTCTCTCTCTCTCTCTCTCTCTCTCTCTCTCTCTCTCTCTCTCTCTCTCTCTCTCTCTCTCTCTCTCTCTCTCTCTCTCTCTCTCTCTCTCTCTCTCTCTCTCTCTGTGTTCACTTTCCTCATATAGCAAAGTAATTTAATTTAACATCATATAGCAGAGTAATTTAACAAGTCCCAGTATGCCACAAGTAATACAAGTAACAAGCAAAGTGAAGTTCTGACATTACAAGTGAGAAACTAAGAGGCAGGAATTAGCTTTTTCCAGCATATTTGTTTCATAACTGATGATACTGAGTTTATCCCAAGCAACTGAGGCCACTTTCGCTAACACATGATCAGAGTAGGTGACTGTAACTGTAGGAACCGCAGGTGACTAGAGAGGCAAGGAAACAATGTTGGTGACTGTACGTAGTTATGAAGGAACCCAGACTTCAGGTGACTGGAATACTAAGCTGCCAAGGATGTAACAGTCCCAGGTAATCGGTGCATGCTCGTCATCTACAGTCTTACCTCCTTTTGTGCGTGGTTGCTCACAGGCCCAGGATGACAGGTCCACACTCAGTCCCTCCTCACACACACCTGTTCACCCCATCGCCGCAAGTAGAGACGTAGAGTGCTTGATATTTCTTTGGTATCCTGCTGCATGTGGGATGAGTTGAAATTATGTCTGTGCCTGGTGAACTACTAATGAATTTTAACGATTTTGAAGGTGTGATGCACTACTGTTTGGTGTTCGCTGTTTATACTTAGTGTAATATGTTTAGTAGCTTGTGTGTTTTTTTTTGTTAGAAGGATGAATTCTTTGTTTGCCTATCATTGATTTGATCTTATTAGTATTGTGTCTTCAGATAAGGTCACAGGTAATTGAAGGAGTTCTTTGTTATGATTTTGGGATCAATCTTTTAAGGCTTTGTAAACTGTCAGTTGCAACCAGGCTAACCCTACAACCTCATATCAGTGTCTTCAATGCTGACATCTTTTATTTTTTTCACCAATTTTGAATACAGAAAATTCAATAATACGTCCATGTTCATAATTTATATTACTTATTGTAGCATCTGGAAGTTATACTCTTTAAATTCAACTGTTTCATACCCTTTTTTTATGTATGGTATAAGTAATCAAGTATTATTACTTTTATCACATTTGCTGCCCCTCTGTCAACCTATCAAAAATTCTGTGTGTCAAATTGAATGATAAAAATCTGTAATCACAAGATCTTACTCCTACATTTTTCAATAATGATTTTAAGCAACACATTGTATTTTAGTGAGTAAAGTCTGAAGGCCCCATCATACTGGCACTTTTTATCAACTTTTCCATCAACTTTCTGAAAATTGACTATTATTTCTCAAATCCAGTCAGCCTAGTTCAAAATTCTCCACAAATGCTACTCTGCTGATACATAGGCAACCAGTTACTGTTCTGCACCTTACTGCAAGTTTTGTAAACCAAGTGAGTTAGAATTATATCCACCATGCAGGAGTAGAGAAACAGAAACCTTCCAAAAATGTAAGTAGGTATCAAGTCATGCAAACCAGTGTTTGCTGTTATGTATTCTTGATTAAGTTAAATGATTTAATGATGTATAGAGTTCAGCCATTTTATGTTTCCTTTTCTTATATAAAACAAGATTTTTTTATTATTTTTAAACAAGAAGGTTAGTTTAGTATAAATGTATTACAAACACGAATTTTCATTTGATGACTAAAGTTGATGACAACCTTCCTCTATAAAGGTTGGACGATGCAAACAGAAAAAGACGACTGGAAGGAAGCCGACAGGAAACGCGCCAGTGTGACGGCGTCTTTATGGCTGCACTGATTGTCAGAATTCTGAATTATTTAAGTTATTCATTAGTCTTTATTTTTTTATTTTTGTTGTTGCTTTTGGAGTTTCAAGTTAAGTGAAAATTATTATTTATTTATTTATTTATTTATTTAGTTAGTTAGTTTTATTTGTTTATTTTTTTCAATAATGCCATTTATACAATAATGCTGTATGGAAATTTACTTACAATTTGTCATGGACTCAGAATCAGTAAACAAAAATTTTGCTTCTATTATCGTGAAATTTATGAGGTGTAAAGGTAATTTTGATAGTGTGCAGCTGCAATGTCAGTACACTGAAGTGTTAGGCAGGATTAATTGAGGTCCTGGAAGGTGTGGGTTGATTTTTTTTGCAAATTAATTAACTGTAATACATGATGGTACTTTGATATTTTATGCATTTCTATATTTTGGTGTAAAGGTTTAAAACTTCTTTGTAGGGATGAATTTAATCAAAGTTTCATTATAACTACATCTGTGCATACTCCTGTAGTGCCATTGCCCTGTTCTCCCACATGTGTATTTCATTGTGTTCTTTCCTTCCATATTTTATAGAGAATTTTATTTTTACACTTATAGCATCCACCTTACATACATCATGTAATGATTGATTCATGTTTGAAGGTTGTTTCAGTTCATCCTCTAACAGGTTGTTTGGGTGAAATAAGGCTTTTTTTTTTATATGATATATGATTTTATATATATATATATATATATATATATATATATATATATATATATATATATATATATATATATATATATATATATATATAAGCTACGTGATATGCATTTTGTGTTGGGTGCAGTCTTTATATTGCTTGTTTGCCATAGCAATGCTTCTTTCTCTGCCTATGCTTCTGTATTGCATTTTAGATTGCATATTAGTTTTAAGATTTTACTATAGTAAATATGAAAAAAAAAATCATTTACATAAAAAGAAACACTTATTGGAATTTATGATGGACAATTATTATAAAGTATAAATGAGTAGTGTTCAAGTAAGGGAAAGAGTAGATTTTTTCTTAACTATGGCTGCAGGAGCTTTTAGGTCCATTATCAATTTATCCTAATAGTATTACTGCCTTAATTCATTCCCATTTCCTATGAGCAAGTCAGAGGTGCTCTACACTCTTTGGTGCAGAACATGTGTACGTACATCATCTCATCGTTACATATCACTGGAAACAAATACAGTGTTCTTGCACCCACCCATAAACTGTTAATGTTGTTAAATGCAACAAAAGGCAGATTACTATACTCACCTCCTGTAGCCTTTAGCTTTCCTCTCCTGTCTTAAATCCTGACTCGTCAAGATGGAAACCTGCATTAAGGAGTGAAGTTGAAATGGAATAACTGCAGTCAATTTTTACTCATTGATATGATGAATGCTGTAATTGACTGGCTTTTAAACATCATGCAGATTTTGCTACACACCTTTATGTGTGCTGATAGAAAATAGGATATTAGAAGGAGGTATGTCACCAATCATGAAGCAAATTAATACATAACATAATGTATGTAAATCTCTGTGTGCATCAAAATATATAACAAGAATTTCCGCATCATTGTTATCTTTTTGCCATTCAGACTAATGTCAGACTTACATAGATACAGCTTTATCATCATCATCATCATTTATAAAGACAGGTTCCATGTCTGCCTGAATCACATGGGTTTACAACATTACTTCAAACTCAAGACTTTTACTTGGGACTCATGGCAGACTACTTCAAGAATCACATTCAGTTCATAGTGTTTTACATTGGCTTTCTCCAATACTTTAAAATGAGAAGGTTTTCTGACACACACACACACACACACACACACACACACACACACACACACACACACACACACACACACACACACACACACACACACACACACACATTGAGTTGTTACAGCACATAATGTGCATAGCTTTAAAGAAAAATTAAATAAATGGAGATAAGGAGACAGGACACTATGAGCCCCACTTGAACCCTGTACAATACAACTAGGTAAATACACACACACACACACACACACACACACACACACACACACACACACACACACACACACACACACACACACACACACACACACACACACATCTGTGCGTGTGTTTGCTCATTCACTTCATTACAGCAGCATGTATACATAGTCTGTAAGATTTCAACATTTGCATGTTAATCATTTACTGATATTTTTGGCTGTACAGTTTTTACTGTATGCGTTGGTAATGTCCTGTACCATATCCATGTGTGACCTGCTAATGCATTGGTGGCCTTCCCTTACAGGTCTGCAGCCTACAGGAGAAAGTCCAAAGCACAAGCAGGGTGGGGCAGGTGGGGGAGGAGGGGGAGGAGGGGGAGACAAGGTGGGCGCTGCAGGTGCTGGAGGAAATGTTGACACCCAGATGCAGCTCAAATATGAAAATGACCGACTCAAGCTTGCTCTTGCTCAAAGGTATTTGTTTGACACATGGAGTTGTGCGAGTGATGGTAGCAACCCTGCATCAAGTTCAGCTTATTTTACTGTAATTGCTGTTGTGAAAGCCAGATTTCTTGATTTCATGGGACAACCAAGGTGCATAGATATGGGTACTGTAACATTTTTATCTTTTAATAGTGTGCTTACATCTCCTATATGTTCACTCCTCTTTTCTTGGCATTCTGTGCTGAAGAGAGCTGCTTTGTCCTTCATACAGAACTTTCAGTGTTATGCAAACACTACTTGGATGATTCCATATATTTACATCTTAGTTTCAAAAAGGTGTACCAAGCTGATTAGTCTAATACTTATTTGAAATAATGACATTCTAGATGTTGTAAGGTTTGCTGCAATCAGATGTCTTTACTATTTTTTCTCTCAACAAAAATCTAATTCAAGTTATTGTTACATACTAACATTTTTATATTCCTCCTTTCCAGTTCTGCTAATGCTAAGAAGTGGGAAATAGAGTTGAATTCACTAAAAACGACAAATGCACGGCTCACGTCAGCCCTCCAGGAATCCACTGCTAATGTGGAAGAGTGGAAGAAGCAGCTACAGACCTACAAAGAGGAAAACAGTCGCATGAAAACTCGTATACATGAACTAGATGCTGGAGGACGGAGTAAGCAATTTGGAAGTTTGCAGTATTTTGAGAAAGGAGTTATTTAGAATAGTATAATGGCTATTCAGATGTTTGGCAGTGTTCAATTCATGTAGCTTTGCTAAGTAGAATGAAATTAAAAAACGTTTTGTCGTAACTCACACAGTCGAGTATAGCGTTAAATTTCTTGCAGTCTTTTACTGCCTGCTGTGCTGTATCACCATAATTTCCCTCACGATTGCTTTGAAATGCAAGGCAGGCTTCATGGTTACGTCAAGTCACCTGATGGTAGTCAGAGGCAGCAGTCATGTGCATTATTTTCTGTCTAGTCTTACAGTTCTAGTTATAATGCTCCTCATGACTTCAAACCCCATCTTTTTTTTGGTCCACCAAGTGGCAGTCTACTTCCAGTTTCAGAAGGCTGGATACCAGTGGAACATAGACATTACACATTAACTCGCTTATATTTGTAACATCCTCCAGTATGGAAGATTGAGAATATTCATTATTTATGTTTGATAATTTACTGCGGATGTTGAATTAGTGAATAATTTTAGCTGTGTAGTGATGAGATATGACAAACACTTGATATTCATAAATAATTGACTTCAAATTAATATACAGAACTAATTCTTTACCATTATTTGTTCACTGGAATTAACCAAATGTTGTGATGTTCAGTAGGCCTTGGTGAGTCTGAGGAGTTGGTGAAGGAAGTGGCTTCATTGAGGGCAAGGCTGGAGAGTACAGAAGAGGAGCTCAGGTCCCGGGAGTCAACAATAGAAGAGATGGAGGTTCAGCTGCAGCGAGCTAGAGCAGAAGATTTACGAGAGAAGATGCAGGTGAGGTTGCTTCCTTATGTATAGATATAATGACTGTGAATCTAATGTTTTATTAGGGCTGTTATGAAACTAGGTTTGTGTAATGGAAATGTTTATGACTATACAGTGAAATAGTTCTTCTGTAAATGCTATACTGTTGAATCTTGATAACTCGGATCCCGATAACTCAGATTTCATGACAAGTCGGACTTTGACTGACCCAGGGACTAAAGTCCAAGTTGAACTGCCCATCCATTTTTTTTTCTTTCCTGTACTTCATTTTCTATTGACATTATAAAAAATCTAATTACAACAGAAAATTGCATTTTAGTTGTAGTTTAGAATGATACCAAACAAAAGTCGATCAGAGTTTATACCAATTTTGTAAAAAAAAGTTTGAAGTGTAAAAAAACACTTTTTGAGATTCGTTCCTAAAGATTTTCCATAATTTTGTCCTTGTTTTGCTATTTGTATTCACGTGACTGACATGAAATTTTCACACATGTGTATACATTAATAACTTCCTGGAGCATGATAAGATGATGACCCATCATATCCCCCCTTCTCTAGATGATATTACTCAGTGTTACATGAGGGTTAGGAAGACGCCATCAACAGCGTCACGGCAATCTGCTGTTTTACTGCTGAACTGAACACTCTCTGAGTCATTGTTAGCGTGTTAAAGTGAGATAATGATACAGTGAAGTATTCATTACTTGTCTGGTCCAGCTTTTATACCTGTCTCAATGTAATCTTTTGTAATAGTGTTATTGTGAGAGTTGAGTGATGTATAGTTGTGATGATGAAGGTAGTGAGAAAAAACTATGCTTGAAAAGATAAAAGCAGTCTTATGATATAGAGAGAGATGGTTTAGAAGTGTGGCAGTAAGGTAAGGGGTAAGGTGAGTCGAGGGTTTTGGAGGGGGAGATAACACACTTGATGGATGGGAGAGGGGAGGCGAGGACTCAAGGTCCAGCTGTTTACCAGTGATACATTTTGTTTATTTCTTGTCTTCTCTTCTTGAAGTTTCTGATTCTAATCCTTGTCAATTCATGCCTGTAAGGACGTTATTTCTGACACCTGGCCATGTACTGTGTAGGGTTTGAGTCAGGCTATGATGCAACCGCATGAGACATTTCAAAATGGCTTTCTGGTGGGAAGGGCATTTGATTATCAAAAATTAAAGTACACCATCTGTTAATTTAGGGTCTGAAGGTTTTGGAGAGACAAATATGATCCCAAAATTTTAAATCCCTCAAAATTCAGTAAATAAATCCTGCACCAAGTCTGATTTTTCCTTAGTGTGTGTGCAAGGGGGAGGGAATTTGTATAAGTCAGACACTCGCATTTGTGCATTTATTGGACCAACCCTTCCCCCTATTAGCCCGAGTAAGTGAAGAACAAAAGTATTGCATAATTCCTTTTGTTAGTTGTGAGAATCTTTAAGAATAGCTTTCTTTATTAAGGATGTGAAAGCTGCAGCTTGAAAGGGTATGTGTATGTCATACCTACTTCTCAAAGGGAATTCCTACATAGAGTTTAATAGTGAAAGTTACATTCTTAGGCATCATCTTTTCTCTTCTGGCAGCGATTGAGCGATGAGAATGAACAACTGCGGATGGAGACAGTGAGGGCTCAGTCTCAGCTGGAGGTGGCCATGTCAACACAAGACACGCAGCGAGGGGTGGTGGAGAGCGTCAACCTGCAGCTTGGTGATCGCATCAAGGACTTGCTGGCCCTCCACCATGAGTTGAACCACCTGCTTAACACTTGAGGGGGGCCAGGTCGGGGGCCGCCGGCCGCCCCACAGCACTCCGGCACAGCCCAGAGGAGGACCATCCGCCTTCAGGCCGTGTGGCACGTGTAGTGAACGTGGGGATTGCGGCCGCTTCTGACCTGGAAACACGCTAGCTGCTACTCTTGCAATCTGTCTATCTATCTGTCCTTCCTATCATCCCAAACTGAGAAATTTCTGGTGTCATCAGTGACTTTGACCCCCATCCAATGACTTTATTCCCTGTTGCTTGATTCCTTATCCCTTGTCTCCTAACTCTGAGAGTAGAGGAGTCTGTTGGTCTTTTCACATACACATCACACCACACCATACCACACCACACCACACCACACCACACCACACCACACCACACCACACCACACCATACACCACCACACAGTACACACCCACACCACGACATACTGCACACACACTATACACGCACACACACACTATACACGCACACACACACTATACACGCACACACACACTATACACGCACACACACACTATACACGCACACACACACTACACACACACACACTATACACGCACACACACACACACACACACACACACACACACACACACACACACACACACACACACACACACACACACACACACACACACACACACACACACACACACACACAAAATACTATTTCTTTCCTTGAACTATATACCATAGTGATAGTGGTTCCTTGTTCATGACTCAGCAATACATAATACATACCTTCTTGTAGTCATATTTCTACTTCTGTTGATCAAAAATATCCCATTTTTTACACCTTGACCTCTTTCAGCTTTTTACTCACATGACTCCTGTGAAGATTACTTGCATGCTCTGTATGATTCTTTAATTAATACTTCTCCCATTTGAAACTCAGCCAGCAGACCAATTACCTTATATTTTATATTAATTTATTTATTTATCTATGTGTGCATGTGTGTGTGTGTGTGTGTTGTAAGAATGCTTTATATATTTGAGCGTTCCATTAATTCATCTGATATTTTTTAAAGCTCTTAATGATCACCATCACGAGGCCATCTGTGTGAAAGAAGGCTTTACGTAGGTACTTGATTAGTAAATACTCTCTTGCTATATTTTAACTGAGGCAGCTACTTCTTGGATACAATGTTTGATTTCTAAATAGCAAAAGACTTACATTGTGTAGTCGTGAGAGGATCAAATGTCTTGCTAAATGTGATGATTCAGGGTAATTTTTCCCATCTGAGTTGTCTGACAGCAGTATAGATCATATCTCTCTCGTCTCTCATCTTTTGATCTTGACTAAGTAGAAGTAAACAAACAGGAATCTTATTGCACATTGCTTGTCAAGTGAAGTCGTGAATCGTTTCATGTATTGTGTCAAGAATGGTATACTCACTGCTTACTCCAATATTTCACAGCATGCGTCCTGAAGTCTTGTACTGAGTGGTCAGTGAACTTTTCTGATTTGTGCCAAATATCATACCAAAAAGTATAAAATCATGAATTGCAAAGTACTTAATTTCAGTTTCATGTTGTTACAGCAACACATATTGAATCTTGAAATATTTACCTGGGTCTATCATTGCCTCAGCACTAACTTGCTTTTGTGAAAGGAAGATCAAGTAGTAGGCACAGGTGTGTTGCACATTAATTTCTTTTTATTATACATATTTTTCAACAAAAATTTTCCTACCTCATTGATAGACACTGAGTCACAATGGTTTAGGCTGCCATTCTACCTGATGTACCTCTACCCACTATAAGTCAAACCTGTGCTTATCTGAAGGTACTCAATACACCATGTTGAAACAATCTTCTGTGAAGGTTTAGGAAATAACAATTTGTTTATTGATAGGTTTTATTTGATCTGTTTCTTGGACTCCACCACATTTGTACAAGAACAGAATAGATGTATAGGAAAAGAAAGTACCCCTAGATAAATGAATACATAATGACTGATTAGTCACTCAGTGTTAGATATGATATCCATATTGGGTTGGCTATGGTAGGATCAGGTAGGGTAGCAGCTGACTGTCTTACAGTAAGATGAGAAAGAAAATACTCAAGCAAATCAAAGCAAGCACAGATGATGACCCAAGTTGTAAATGTATGAACAACAACTGATGTGCAGTAGATGGTTGGGCTACATGTTGGCAGTGCTGTTAATTGATGATATACTTTTTAGTATTTGGAATTGATAGAGAGAGAGAAAGAGAGAGAGAGAGACCTTGTGATGGTGAGCATAAAAAAAGTAATAGCAACAATAGTGAAGGAGAGTAAGCTATCTGCCATTTCTCTTCTCCCCAAGATTCTCCTTCAAGGTAGTGATGTTTTGTGAACCAGTTCCCAGATTGAGTCTTGTAACACAGTTTATTCCTTAGCATGGAGGCAGCTGAAGAAAATTAAAACATTAGGCAGCTTGGAAAGCCAAATGTATTGTAATGAAGGTTGCTCCATTTTAGTGTATCTAAGTTTTAGATGAAGTTGAAGGATGTGTACACTTAACAGACCAGGATGTATTGGGTGGTCAGTCAGAGCACATGAGTGTGAGCATATTTTTGAGTTTTGATTTATATATGCCAATATATTTTTGTATAGCTTCAGTGTGCTGGCCATTTTGTTACACCACCACAAATAATGACTGGTCTTCCTAAAATGATATTCAAAGTTTCATTACTTAACATTTTCTATGACGCTTTCAAAGTGTTTGTTCATTGTTATTTTGAATACTGTGCATATATCAGTATAGAGTCATTTACTTAAAATTTTATTGTTGTTATTCTCAGCAAGTGAAGTACTTAACCAAAGACAGCTCATTCAGTTGTGAATATCACACTTCATCTTAATACTTATTTGAATTGTTCGTGTGTAGGTTTTGCAATGAGAAAGGATTGTGTTACCCAGACAACACATGAAGATAGCAACCAATATGTGGTTCTTGAATGTTATGGAAACAACACAACTTGAACTCATTCGTAACAGGTAGCAAACTCATCAGACTTGCAGCGCCGAGTACATAACAAATGTTTAATTATTTTCAATGAAGAGATCCTCAGTATTTCAATAGAATATAAAGATGATGGTGATCAGACACTGTCTTTGTGGAGTTTGAAAGGTATTAATCTTAAAAGAATTACAACAAATGTAAGATTTGATCTGTTGGCTGCTGATGGCCTTCTTAAGGCCCTTTTTCTCTTGCATACTTTCTTGTGTGAATTTTAATAATGGCATGTCTGTGAAAAGCAAAATTTTCATGTGCAAATTTCAGGTATTTTTCTGTAACATTTTGATAGCATAACTCTGGTGTTTATATTGCTGATCATCTATCTTCATGCAGTGTGTCATTAGGGAGATGGTAAACTATATCATTTCAGACTGCTTGTCTAACTGTATATTGGTCTTTTGTCTGACTTTCTTGGTCATATCTCATGTATGCATTTTCTGGTAACATCTGTCTTCCTTGCCTTCTTATCTGCCAAGCACCAAGACTCAACCCTTACAAATGTATGTGGGGTGTTATTCATACCTTTTATACCTGTGTGTCTGGATCTGCGCTTTGTTATTCTTCCTGTGTAATTTTGATTCATAGTGTACTATGCTTTCTGCTCTAACCTCTTGTTCATGCACTGTCATCTTCCTTGTACTTGTTGCAATCACAAGTATAATGGAAGAAGGCTTTTATAATTCTTATTTTGCTGCCATACTAACTTGAAATATTAAATCAATCTAAAGGAAAGTATGATTAAGATTAGACATTTTTCAAAGTTACTTTTATTTCATCACTGACATTTTCATGCTTACTTTAGTTATTGATTATATTTATTTGCTACATTTATCCCTATGTGGGCTTGTTGCTGACCCTTCCTCCTCCTCTTCTTCCTCTTCTTTTTCTCCCCTCTTCCTCAACAACCAGACTCCTCGGTCTCCCTTGTCCCTCACCTCTCCTCCTTCCTTCTCCCTCTCCTCCTCCCTCTCCTCCTCCTCCTCCTCCTCCTCCTCCTCCTCCTCCTCCTCCTCCTCCTCCTCCTCCTCCTCCTCCTCCTCCTCCTCCTCCTCCTCCTCCTGTTATCCTTTTCCTCATTCTTATCTTCCTATTATCCTCCTCCTCCTCCTCCTCCTCCATTAGCGTGTCATGGAAGAAGCTGCTTAAGGCCCAAAGAGAAATTCATGTTGTGTTATATATTTTATTTATATACATACATGTATAGATACTTACATGCATACTTCATGTTACAATCACCTTTTTAAGTTGACAGGAAGATTATACATATGTGAGTTTTACTTGATTGTGATAACCAGCTAGTAACTCGAAGACATTTCATTTACACAGACATGATATGATTAGTATGGAGTTTTATTTTTTGTAAGTACAAATATTTTTTTTACACACTTTATTGTACATATTATTTTTCCTCTTTCCATATAAGATGTAATGTTGATAAGTTGTATGGTGTCTCATGGCATCACAGTCTGGGTGTTGCTTTGCGTTCTCGCATCATATCAACAAAATTTTTTTATCACGCTACTATCATGGCTCAGTGCCAGAGAAGCTGAAAGTCTCATTGAAATCTGTATAAAGCAAATTTCTGTACTGTCCCTTTATTCTCTTGAATTCCTCCTTGATAATGTTATTTTAATTCCTGCATGATCACTCACTGTAGCACACCAAAGATGTGTTAGTTGTGCCGCTCATCCTTGTTTGTGTGCTAAGTTTGACATTGATGGTCTTAGCTGGGGAATAGTTGTAAACTCCCCCCCTCAGTTTTTATTATTTTGTACATGAATCTTAAGTGAACCTTTGCTCCAACCATTGTACTTCGTCCTGCCTGTACATTGTGGTGTCAGTGATAATTTTTCCCTTGGCACTGTTGTTGGTGTCTCCTCCTGTCCTTCAGTGTATAAGAGTGAGTCTGGCTGTGTCTGGGTGTGACTGACTGCTCACTGTGGTGGTGGATGTCTGGAGCCTCTGTTAGTAACCATTTAGGTTAAAGATTTTTTTTTTTTTTTTTTTTTTTTTTTTTTTTCCTCTCATATTCAATTTCTTTACTGATCAAGCATCCTCATATATAGTCAGATATACAAGAGATGTTGAATGGAATCTAAATGTGTGCATATGCTGTGTATGTGGGACAGTCTGAGTGAATTTTACTCCAGAGTGCCCAGTACTCACTGCCTCGCTCCCTGTTACTCATAGTGGCCAAAATGTTTTCATATTATCCTGAGACATGTGTCAGTGGGTGAATGATTGTGACTGAGTTGTGAAGTAAGCAGAATGTCTTGATGAACAGTGATTTGATAACCACCTTCATGAATGAAACAACAACTAAAACTGAACTGGGTCTATTTCTTTACCAAGTCTTCATTCTAAAAGCACCAGAGTCTCTGGTTTCCACTCAACAGAATTATAATGATGTATTTATTCAGACTTTACTATTATTTAGTGTGTGTGGCCGCACCCAAGGCACAGCAGCAAGTGGTTGTTTTGGGAGTCGTGTATATAATAATGAAGTTTTGTAACAAAGTGGATCAGTGGAAAATAGTGCCAATCCCTCAGAGTGTATGGCTGCATTTCACTTTCATTGGTGCTTTGAAGTCAACCCTGTAGCTAGTGTTTGAATCCCCCAGCAGCATCAGGTTGCTGGGTGAGGGATGCAGGCACTGGTGTGCAGCTGCCTGGCCTTCACTGCCAGCCAACCCGAGAGCTGCTTTCCCCAGCTGCCACTGTACTGTTGTGTGTCACTGTTGATTGTGTGGATGTGTTTTGACTCTCCCTCACTCCCATACTGAGAATCTGTTAAGAAATTTGTATATACTACATTATACTCTACCACCATCAGTCAAATTTTAAAGCTGCCAATAGCTCAGGCTTAGACATTTTTTCACTTCTATTATTGTCAAAGTCATTCTGCATTTGTTATAGTGTTCATAGTATAAGCTTCTTGAATTTGGATTGATCTACTGTTAGCATTCCATAGTTGGCGCTTGGCTTCTGCTTGCTTCCTGGTAGCAGCCAAACTTTATTGTGTATCAAGCTTTCAGAAGAAGTGTTGCTTTTCTGAGTAACTGGCAGTGTGCGGTGGACCCCCAAGAGTGATGTGGGCAGTGAATGCGCCTGTCCTGCTGATCTTTTTATTTATGGCATGCACAAACAGCACCTGATATGTGTCGCATCATGTGTGGCAGCTTTATCCATTCCAACTAATAACAAATTCCATCAGAGGAATAAGTTTCACATCAGTGAGTATTTGACAGTGGGCTGTATGTTGGGTCTTGCCTGGAAAGTAATTGGAAGGGAACTTTAATATTACTTCATCTTTTATATTGTTTCTTGAAAGGGTGTTGTATCCCGGTTGATTGTTCCAATAGCCATACTTCAAGACTAAACTTTTAAAAGTTTTCGCTAAGCTCTATATGTTTTAATAAATGTTGCATCTATTCATGTCATAATTAGTTGGTAACAAGCTGGCTTTCTTTCTTTCATAAGTGGTTACCAGAGGTCAGCTGTGAGCCTTGTCTCATGTAGCTTTACTGCTTGAACAGAATATCATCATCGTATCTTAATTATAATGCAACCCTTTAAGCCTTCAGTGGATATTTATTTTGAAATATAATTCCATGTTAATGAGAGTTTTTATACTTGCACTTTTTTGGATGTAGAGTATGCAGAATGTGATCTGTACATGTTGTTAGTGGTGAGTGAGTGGAGGATGGGTAGTACTTCCCATTACCCATTACCCAGGCTGGACCTTGCACAAACTCATGGCTCATAATATAGTCAGGGTGAAGCTCACTGTCTTCTCCATCATTATCAGTGTTTTACCCTTAAAAGCATATTATTTTTATCATTATTATTTTTTCATGAGGTGTTGATCATGGAGATATTTAATGACAACTAAAGACAGTCATAAGTGATGCATTTATTGTGTGAAGAAGTCTAAGGTCTTCAATACTAGTTTTTAAGATGTTATTGAACCATCACGTATGTTTTTATATAAATGAATATATATAAATATAAATATAAATATATAGATCTATATATATATATATAAATACTTTACAGCTGTCATCAACCTTCCACTGTACGATTAAGCTGTGAAATTGGAAGACTGTTTCAGCCCTCTGGTGGCTAATGTCACTATTGCCTTTCAGAAATTCAGCACATATTTTACCATCTTCCTGTTTCTTGGTCACATAATTAGCTCATTGTCCCAAATTACTTGTTTGTTTTTTGGAGGTAGGCGTGTATCTGGTGTGTGAACAATACAATACTCATCACCCAGGGCTGCGGGTGGCTGGCTGCAAGTTGGTGCTGTTTTTGTAGTGTGTTGGTGTGTGCTGGCTGGCAGCTAAGCACACCCCACACACCACTCAACTTAATGGTCATGAACCTCATCTACTGGAGGTGAGGTGTGTGGAATTTAGTTATATTTTTCTTCATGACATATCAACTTTACAAGAAATCCTTATCAATGAATGACAATACAGGAGTTCAAGATAAATGTGGAAGAGAAACACAGGCATCAAAGACAGTCCACAGCCCAAAGAACATTATTTAATATTTGACTTGTGTGTCTCCTCTGGGCTAAATGAAGAACAAGTGTAGTTAGTGTTGTGGTGTGTCCTACAGTGCTAGGAAGCAATCACAGGAATCATTGTTTTTCTATTGTTTCAGTATTGTATCAAACGTGTGTGCTAAAAGTGTAAATGGTTAGATGATGATAGTGTTTCTATGCTATTAGATGGTCAGGTGGTTCTCCTAGACTAGGTTAAGATGTATATGAAAATCAAATTATATGTCACAGTAGATGTAACTGAACAGAAGTTCATTATTGGAGGCTGATAGTGTTGAAGGATCTTAAGGTTTTAGCATGTTATTCCTATTCTGTTTAAATATCAGAAGTAAATTTGCTCAAACAGTATTACCTTTTGATAAGTGTTGTGAGTGGATGGCTTACGTTTTGACTCCAGTTTGTACATGACCTAGAAAACACACTCAACTTGCACCCACAAACTCTCTGTGTTGCTGTACAAAGCTGTATAAAGTGTTAGCCCTGAAGAAAGGATTACGATCTTATCTACATAAAAAATGTTTTATTCATTCCTTAACTTAGTGCAGCTTCAAACTTTTATGGAAAACAGATACAGGTGCACTGATTTTGCTCTTGAATAACAGCTTCAGTTGTAGTCTTGAATCGTGATTGAATAGAAAAGGTATACATAACTATGCGAAGTCAAACTTATGATCATGTACTGTGAAGTGTCAGAGGAGCAAGCAAATTGCTGTTTATAAAGTGACAGGAAATGTGAAAACTTAGAAAGGAATAATATATTTTTATGTAAGAGGGGAAAACTGGCAAAGGGCAACAAAAAGCAATTGAATAAAAAGTCCCATTTAAATTGCAGTTCACGAACAGGGTTAGAGAGTTTGCCAAAAAAAATGAGATGAATATCTTGAAACTTCACTTTTAAATATGTTCAAGCCATAGGTAAAGGAGGCAGAGAGTTCCAGATTTTATAACTAAGGAAAGATCTTTGCTAATTACAGTAGAATAGATAAAACAAGGTACAAAGATGAAAAAACTATCCAGAGCTAGGCATTGCGGCATTGAATTGCTACTTTGCGACTTTCCTGCACCATAAATTCATAAGTCTCAAAGTCGAAGACCTATTTGTATATCTATCTATCTTCTCACATGCGTACTTTACTAAATACCTATCTCTTCCTTCTCTTCCTGTTGCTGCTGCTGTTCCTGCTTTTAAACCTGTCTTTTTCATTAATGCATGTACTAAGTATTTCATTTTCGTCCAGCTCCTCATCATATCCATCTATCCATCTTTTTATATCAGCTTTATCATATCTATTAGTCTCCTCTCCTAGCCTTTATCCCATTTCCTATCCTTTCTCTTAATCTTTCTTCTTTCTTATCTTCCTCGTCCTTCTCATCATTACCATGTCTATATACTGTCTATCTCTATCTATTTATTTATACATTTCATTATGCACGTATTTTTTCCCCTTCTGATAATCCTCGTTTTTTTTTTTTTTTTTTTTTTTTTTTACCAAAGCAAAAATGATTCGTGAGTATGATTCGCGATTCACGGCGGTTCAGTTTGGGTCTCGAGTTGTGGAAGAATACTACCGCACTGGCTGCCTTCACGACAAGCTGCCTCTCCACGTCCCTCTCCTCTGCCTCTTTGTTACCGACCATTCATTCCAGCCCCTGCAAGGTATTGTGTAGAGGTGGTAGTGGGGTGAGGGTTAGGTGTGGTGAGTGTGTTTGGGGGGGGGCGATATAATGTGGACGCTGTTTTGGGTAACTAACAGATGACACGGAAGGAGAGAGCGGCGGAGCACTTGCCAGCAACAATGGTTCTCAATCCCGTGAATGGTGTTTGAAGGGATAAACCCTTGTGGAACCTCACCAGCTGCCTGTGTCAGTCAATCAGGAACATGAGGAAGCAGCTGCAAGAAAACCACAACAGGGATTTGGAACACGTTAGAGAGAGAGAGAGAGAGAGAAATATATTGTATGTTTGTGTTAGTTTCCTTGATTGAATGAAAGTGGCCGTGTTATGTCATTCAGTCATATCATTGCAACTCTCTCTCTCTCTCTCTCTCTCTCTCTCTCTCTCTCTCTCTCTACACACTCGTTATCTATTTATTCATGCCTCATAATTTCAAAACTAGATGTATTCATCTTTTATGTATATATTCTTCCCCATCCTTTTAATCATAACATGCTATTTGTTTGTCAATATATGTATGTATGTATTGTAGGATGAATTATTTATAATGATCTATTTTCTCATCTACGTACTTTACTATGTAAATACCTTTCTTAGCACCCCTCTTTTTCCTGCTGCTGCTGCTGTTTATCTACCTATCTATCTGTCTTTTCACCAATGTTTAAATCTACTGTTTCATCTTTCTTATCCTACTTCTCATCATATCTATCTTTTTTTTTTTATTTGCCTTATCCCGTCAATTAGTCTCCTAACCTTTATTCCCTTTCTAATCCTCGATCTTCTTCCTAATCTATCTTTCTAATCTTCTTTGGCCTTCTCACTTTTTACCATATATACACATCTGTTTATCTATGTACTTAACCACTTAATTACATATGTTCTTCTCGCCCTTCTGCTAATCCTCATTTCTTTCACTAGAGCAAATTGGTTCATGAGTTTGATTCACGGTTCACAGCGGTTCAGTTTGGGAAACGGATTGTGTGAAGAATACTACCGCACTGGCTGCCTTCACGACAAGCTGCTTCTCGTTCGCGTCCCTCTCCTACCTCTCTGCTGCCCGACGAGCCATTTCAGCCGCTACAAGGTACTGTGTAGTGGTTGTGTTGGGGTGAGGGTTAGGTTTGATGTGTGTGTGTTAGGGGTGCGGGGTTATAGTGTGTTACTACTTGGTGACACGGAAGGTGAGAGCGGCGGATCACTTGGCAGTAGCAATGGCTCTCTCATTCCCATAGATCGTTTTTGTAGGGGCGCGCGCGCGTGCGTACACACACACACCGTAGGGTAACGTCTGGCTGTCTCGTCAGAGACTGCAGCAGATCAAACAAACAGTGAAACACACACACGCCCGGTAGCTCAGTGATTAGAGCGCTGGCTTCACAAGCCAGAGGACCGGGGTTCGATTCCCCGGCCGGGTGGAGATATTTGGGTGTGTCTCCTTTCACGTGTAGCCCTGTAGCCCCTGTTCACTCGATGTAAATCGAGTTGTTGTTACCTTGTTGTCCCGGTGTATGTTGTGTGCCTGGTCTCAGGCCTATCCGAAGATCGGAAATAATGAGCTCTGAGCTCGTTCCGTAGGGTAATGTCTGGCTGTCTCGTCAGAGACTGCAGCAGATCAAACAGTGAAACACACACACACACACCGCGTAGTGTAGTGGTTAAGGTACGTTTTACATGCAGCGATCGTTGCGATGATCGCCCAGCGATCATCGCGGACCACTAATTACATGTATTCCTATGGGGCTGTTTTGCAACGAGCGATCATCGCTACAGTCGCGCGGCTAGGGGGAATACATGTAATTAGTGGTCAGCGATGATCGCTAGGCGGTCATCGCAGAGCGATCATCGCAACGATCGCTGCATGCAAAACGTACCTTTAGCACGCTTGACTCACAATCGAGAGGGCCGGGTTCGAGTCCCGGAGCGGCGAGGCAAATGGGTAAGCCTCTTAATGTGTAGCCCCTGTTCACCTAGCAGTAAATAGATACGGGATGTAACTCGAGGGGTTGTGACCTCGCTTTCCCGGTGTGTTGTATGTTGTGGTCTCAGTCCTACCCGAAGATCGGTCTATGAGCTCGGAGCTCGCTCCGTAATGGGGAAGACTGGCTGGGTGACCAGTAGGTGACCGAGGTGAATTACACACTCTCTCTCTCTCTCTCTGTCTCGTCTCGTCTCGTGTGGTCTGGTCTGGTCTGGTCTCCTCGCTGTCTCTCGTGTTGTTGACCATGGACCGTCAACCCTACTGTGGTGACTGCCTGGCGCCACTTACGGTGCGGCCCCTGCTGGTCATGCCCTAGTTTGACTGATTTCAGACACCGCTACCTCTACCGGTGTCGCGGTAGAGAGAGCGGTGTCTATTATCTCTCAAAGGTCCTTGACCAGCATGTCTGTCCGCTGGCTATAACGTTTTTAAATATTTAGAAGAAGCTGGCCTTCTCCCCAAATTGTGAATTTTATTGCCTTTTGATATATGTATTTTTAATGTTTTTTTATTTTATTGTATTTCTGGTATTTTTAGTTACTTTTAATGGTATTGTTTTTAATTACTTTTAGTTAGTTTTTTCATAAACGTTATTGTTTTGATTCATGTATCATAGCGGCGCCTTATGACCTCCGCTGTTGCGGCGCCAAAATTAAAATCCATCAATCCATCCTCTCTTGTCTTGTCTCCTCTCGTCTCCTCTCTCTCGTCTTGTCTCCTCTCGTCTCCTCTCTCTCATCTTGTCTCCTCTCGTCTTGTCTCCTCTCGTCTCCTCTCTCTCGTCTTGTCTCGTCTCATATCCTCTCTCTAATCTTGTCTCGTCTCGTCTCGTGTCGTGTCCTCTCGTCTCGTCTCGTCTCCTCTCTCGTCTCGTCTCCCTCGTCTTGTCTCGTGCGCACCACACTTTGAAATAATGTATAAGCACTTTATAGCGTTATAATTGGTGCCTGCTTTAACAAGAAACACAAGAGGGCATGGCGAGGTGTACTGCTGGAAGATAATTACACTGAACTCTGCTTTATATAGTGCATCAATCACCACAACAAGATGGAGACAGTCTTTGTAACAGTTACACGCCACCACCTGACACTTCTAGTAAACACCCTTATCTCTCTCTCTCTCTCTCTCTCTCTCTCTCTCTCTCTCTCTCTCTCTCTCTCTCTCTCTCTCTTGTCAGACGTCAGTTTTCTCCGGAATACGTGGATCTGTGTGTCTTGAATCACTTCATTATATAGTGAGGGCGGCAGCAGCGGCGTATGTTTATTTATTTATTTTTTTTATTTTACGTAGGGAAGAGGGCCAGCCAAGGGCAAAAAAAAAAGAAAAAAATTAGAAAAAGGCCCACTTGAGCCCTGGCTCTCCAGAGTTCAAAAAGTGCCAAAACCGTCAGCCAGAATTAGGGGAGCAAATGCCTCGATACCTCCCTCTTAAAAGAAGACTTGGGAAGCCTGGGCGTGAGCTTGCATGGGCGGGACAGGTGTGGGCGGCAGTGGATGTGGAACTGTAGACGCCGCCCATAGCTGTGTGTGTGTGTGAGAGAGAGAGAGAGAGAGAGAGAGAGAGAGAGAGAGAGAGACCCCTCCTCTTCCTCCCCCATCCCCCCCTCCTCCTCCTCCTCCTCCTCCATACGACCACTGTCACTGATCACCGCTTTATTTCAATTCAGCCACCACCACCACCACCATCGTCTGTCTGTCTGTCTGTATTATGTTTGTCCGTGTGTGTGTGTGTGTGTGTGTGTGTGTGTGTGTGTGTGTGTGTGTGTGTGTGTGTGTCTGTCTGTCTGTCTGTCTGTCTGTCTCAGTGTGTGTGTGTGTGTGTGTGTGTGTGTGTGTGTGTGTGTGTGTGTAATAATAATAATATACGGTTTATTAATTTGGCAGTGCAACAAAACATTTACACTGAAAATGTACAGGGGGGGAACATTAAAACAATGAAATGCTTAACCTAACTATGGATCTAACTTAACTAAGAATTTACTTATTTATTTATGGCTCGCACCATAGTGGGCACCGCGCTAAGGTGGTACCGGTCAGTGCGCGGTGCTCTTAAGGGCGCCACGCGATTCTGGTGTCGGGTGGCGCGGGCAGGGGGAGGCACGTCTGGGGGTAGCAGGTGGCGGAGACGTGGATGATGCAGCAGTCCTTCCCCAAATTTTTCCAAGGCTTCCTGGTGTCTTGTGGCCAGCCTCGGCAGACTCAGGCAGGTCAGGGCGTCCTCGTAGGACCTGTAGGCTGGCCCAAGGATGACCCTGAACGCCCTCTTCTGAACTCTCTCCAGCTGTTGTCGTTGTGTGAGGTTCAGGGAGGAGGACCACGCTGGGGAGGCGTACATGAGCTTAGGGAGTATAAAGTTGAGGTACAGTCCCCTCAGCTCATCTGCCGGTGCACCCAGGGACCTGAGTCGGCGCAGCATATAGATCTTGTATGAGGCTGACCTGATGATGGTGTAAACATGCTGCTTCCATGATAACTGATCATCCTTGGGGAGGGGGGACTGCTGCTGCTGAGGTACAAATGTGTATCACCACGGTCTTGGTGTGGTTGATGGTCATTTTGTTGTCCTCCGTCCACGTCTGTAGTTGGTTAAGAGTGGACTGAAGTGCTGAGAAGTCTGGGTTGGTGTTGTTGACGGGTACGCCCACGGTGCAGTCGTCCACATACTTCCAGCGGTGGGGGTGTGGACGAGAGCATCGTTGATAAGGATGAGGAAGCACAGAGGACCCAACTTGGTCCCCTGAGGGACCCCACATGTGAGCTGTTGGAAAGAGGAGAGAGCCCTGATAACGAACGGCCTGACGCCTTCCCGTGAGGAAGTCTGCCAGCCACGCTATCAGGTAGGAGAGAGACCCAGAGTGATGGCTTTATTTATCACAACAGTGTGATCAACAAGATCAAAGGCCTTTCTGAAGTCCACAAAAGCAATAGCTAGAGAAGTGTTGCGTTTGTCCAGGTGGCTGTGGACGAATTCCAGGAAGCTGACAAGGTAGTGAGATGTGGAGGTGGATTTAATATTGCCAAATTGTTGTGTGTCAATAGAGTTACAAATTTTGTTATAGGCCCAGTCGAACACAAAATCTTCACAGATAAGGCTGGGTATAGGGGTGATGGCGACTGGTCTTAGATCATTCAGTGACTGTGGATTGGAAATTTTGGGGAGGGGGGTGACGTAAGATGTCTTCCAGTCATCGGGGCAGGAATGTTGAGAAAGGGAGGCGTTGATGATAGAGCAAAGGGTGTGGCAAGTTCTGGGGCAAATTCTCTGTAAATTTTGATGGGGAGGTCAGTGGGAGTGGTGGATCTGTTTAGTTTAAATTTAAGAAGCTTCCTGTAAACATCAACCTCCTGGACAGGGGGTGGAGGGGAGGAGGCAGGGAGGTAGGCTGGGAGAGTAGTAGAGTGAAGGGGAGGGAGTGTCTGACAGATCGCAGCGAAGTGACCGTTAATCTCTTCGGCCGCGTTGTCAGGTGAAAGGTGTGAAACACAGGGAAGAGAAGAGGCTTGTTTTTGTAAACCACACAAAGACTTAATCTTGTCGTACCACTGTCTGTTGTTAGTAAGCTTGAGATGGTGAATTTTGTCTGGGTAGTAGCTTGCCTTGGCTTTTTAATTTCCTGATAACTCTGTTCCTTAATCTCCTGTACTGGTCAGGGCTAGAGTGGAAAGCCCTGTCACGCTGACGAAGGAGTCGTTTGATGCAGGGCGTCATCCAAGGGGCATCAGATGGGTCCACTGTGATGTTCTTGGTGGGAAGTAGTGGTGGAAGGCTTCCGTTGTGGTGGTGAAGTAGTTCCGCCATTTTGTGTGGACGTCTTCCTCATCCAGTACCTCGGTCCACGGGTGATGTGTCAGCCACTGCCCAAATTCCTTCATGGCGGAGTCAGGCATGGGCCTGTGGGATCTGGTGACATTTGACTTGGGAACCGAGGTGGTGGAGGTGGGTGTCCACAGGATGAAGAGGTGGGTGCTGCGTCCCATGGGGGGGAGTGGCTTGGGAGGCGAGTACTGCTGGCTCAGGTCTATCATGATAAGGTCGAGGGTGGACTGGTGGTGGGTGGGGAAGTCCACGACCTGGGTGACGTGTACCTGGTACAGGATTTCACTGACATCCAAGCGGTTGAAGTCACCAGAGATTACCAGCTTGGCAGCAGGAAATCTCATCCGTAGAGCATCAGCAGCCTCGATGATGTGATCAGTGAGCAACCGTGCAGTGGCGGCCCGTGGAGGGTGGTAGACAACACACACAATGATGGAGGCTGTGTTGCGGGGGTAACCCTCACCCACAGGGCCTCCAATCCGGCGGGGACGTCGACGTGTAGGTGTGAGGGGCTGAGGTCAGAGCGGCAAAACAGGGCCACTCCTCCCCCCCCTGCGCTGATTCCTGAAGTGGTGGAACAGCTGGTAATCTTGAATCATACACACCTCAGGAGTTATCTGCCACGCCTCCGTGATCGCCACAGTTAGATCTCACTGACACTATCAACTCGTCCATCTTGTTCGCCAGTGATGTTACGTTGGAAAGGAGGAGAGAGGGAAGACTATACCACACGCGCGGAACTTCAAAGTGTTTGTATTCCTTCTCCTCAACCTTCCGCCCCTTCCTCACGGTACGTAGATGTGGTGTGTGTGTGTGTGTGTGTTCTCTCTCTCTCTCTCTCTCTCTCTCTCTCTCTCTCTCTCTCTCTCTCTCTCTCATTTAAACTTTACATAAGGTTTTAACTACATTGATACACATGGTATTACATACATATATACATACATGGTAATAAATTAAAGTGTATATAAATACCATCACTGTAGTCTTTAACCTAATGGCTTAAAGCAGTGGTTCCCAAACTGGGGTCCCCGGACCCCTGGGGGTCCCTGAGAAGGTCCTAGGGGGTCCGCTACTTCTCCCGCCAACCTTAGGAGAGAGGATAGAAGGTACCCGTTTTCTTTCACTTTAGCCAGGTGCCGGCGCAGCCGATCGCCACGCACACCGATGATAGCACCTCATTCAACCTGTGATATTTTGGTAACCATAGCATCTAGATGCTTCTGGTTTTGCATTGCAAAGAGGAAGAGTCGGTTGTGGACATAATATCATTTGTACTCACTCTTTATTGAATTTCCTAGTATAATCAGTATGTGAATACAAGCTATTTTGTGTGTTTCTCGCCAAACCTCCCGAGTTAGCGCAGTGAAAAGTCTTAAAGTCCCCGAGGTTTAAGGGTTAATTTGAATTTATTACGACGTAGTGTAATGCTCAAATATGTAGGAATGATTTAAGTCTAGAAAGGAAATTATAAGTAGTATTATTATCTTTAAGTAATCTTAAGTATGGAATTAATTATATAAAAATGACTCACTACTTGAATTGATCACAAATAACTTCCCTTTGTTTTCTTCTTCTCACTAACACTTAAACAAAACACTTAAGCACTTAAAATTCAGCGATTGCGCCATGTGTCGTCAGACTTTTTTGAAAATATTTCAAATGTTTATTTTAAGACTTTCTTCGTGTAGGAATATGCAAATAGTAAATTTACTGCATTGTAATCATATAATGGGTACCTTGGTATGGTAATAGTAATTTCTGATTGGCTGGGGGTCCTCGGATGGGACTTAAATATCTGGGGGGTCCTTAGCATGGTAAAGTTTGGGAACCTCTGGCTTAAAGTACCACTTTTCCTCGTGGCACTATTTCAAAAGCCTTAAGTGCACTATTTGTCTGTACACTAATTAGTTAATAGCACCATTGGTGTGGGGCATGTTCCTCACCACCTGTGAGCAGCAGTTTTCACCTCTCTCTCTCTCTCTCTCTCACTTTCTCTCTCTCTCTCTCACTTTCTCTCTCTCTCTCACTTTCTCTCTCTCTCTCACTTTCTCTCTCTCTCTCTCTCTCTCTCTCTCTCTCTCTCTCTCTCTCTCTCTCTCTCTCTCTCTCTCTCTCTCTCTCTCTCTCTCTCTCTCTCTCTCTCTCTCTCTCTCTCTCTCTCTCTCTCTCTCTCTCTCTCTCTCTCTCTCTCTCTCTCTCTCTCTCTCTCTCTCTCTCTCTCTCTCTCTCTCTCTCTCTCTCTCTCTCTCTCTCTCTCTCTCTCTCTCTCTCTCCTCTCTCACTTTCTCTCTCTCTCTCTCTCTCTCTCTCTCTCTCTCTCTCTCTCTCTCTCTCTCTCTCTCTCTCTCTCTCTCTCTCTCTCTCTCTCTCTCTCTCTCTCTCTCTCTCTCTCTCTCTCTCTCTCTCTCTCTCTCTCTCTCTCTCTCTCTCTCTCTCTCTCTCTCTCTCTCTCTCTCTCTCTCTCTCTCTCTCTCTCTCTCTCTCTCTCTCTCTCTCTCTCTCTCTCTCTCTCTCTCTCTCTCTCTCTCTCTCTCTCTCTCTCTCTCTCTCTCTCTCTCTCTCTCTCTCTCTCTCTCTCTCTCTCTCTCTCTCTCTCTCTCTCTCTCTCTCTCTCTCTCTCTCTCTCTCTCTCTCTCTCTCTCTCTCTCTCTCTCTCTCTCTCTCTCTCTCTCTCTCTCTCTCTCTCTCTCTCTCTCTCTCTCTCTCTCTCTCTCTCTCTCTCTCTCTCTCTCTCTCTCTCTCTCTCTCTCTCTCTCTCTCTCTCTCTCTCTAAACTTAAAGTTGCTGGTGGGCACTAGACAACTATTTTAAAAGTTTATGAGTGGCAGGTACCTGAGGTGGTAACCGCGCCAACTAGCATGATGCACTATATACTTTATATACATTATGTACAGGAGGAGCTGGACAGGAACGGCGTGGGGAGTGTGCCCCTCCAGGTGTTTGTAGCCACTTTCGCCTGGTGATTTGACATGTCTGTCACACCAGGCGTGGCCTCCGTGAAGCCGTCCCAGAGACGCGCTGCCCTGGCCTTGTAAGTCCTCAGATGCTGTGACGTGTGTGAACGTGGCACCGTCACACGTCTTCCGGCCGCTGCCTGTCGCGTCGCGCGTTGGGCGTGATGAGGCGGCAAGTACAGGCGGGTGAGGTGAGGAGTGTGGAGCACCTGTATCTTGTGGTAGACTGTCAGAGCTGCCACATCGCGACGGTGCTCCAGGGATGTCACACTGTCGGCGATCTCCTCATCGTCCCCCAGCAGTCGAAGAGCGCGCCTCTGCACCGCATCGAGTCGCCTGGTGTGGGTGACAGCACTGGACATCCACGTCAAGGCTCCGTATTCCATACAAGGGCGGATCTGTGCCTTGTACAGCGTCAGGATGCCTTGGGGATCCAGGCTGCTTGCCACCTTGCGGAGGGCTGACACACGCTGAGAGGTCTGGCGGGCCACAGACGCGAGGTGCTAGTCGTAGCGCAGCTCCCGGTCAATGGCCACACCCAGGATCTTGATATCGTCTTGGAGGGGCAGCTGGACACCCCCAAACCTTATTTGTCCCTCCACGGCCTGGGTAGCTGCGGGAGACCGGGAGACGACCATAGCGTGTGTTTTCTCAGGCGCGAAGTTGACCTGCCATAGCGCCCCCCACTCCTCTGCAGTTTTCAGCTGCCTGTTGACTGCAGCAACAGCGCGCCTACTGTCCTGGCGGCAGTAGGAGACGGCCACCGTGCAGTCATCAGCATAGGCTTTGACTGTGGGAAGCTGGCGAAGTAAGTCGTCTATATATATGTTCCACAGGACTGGCCCTAATACAGAGCCCTGTGGAACTGAGGCTTCTGAGGACCGTCCATTGATGACTACCCGTAGAGATCGACCATGGAGGTAGTCATCGAGAAGAGACAGCAGGCTCCCGGCTACGCCTTTGGCACGCAGCTTTGCCAGCAGGGCGGAGTGCCACACCCGATCATAGGCGCCCGCGATGTCAAGCGCCACCACGAGTGTGTCCCGGCCTTCTACGAGGGAGTCCTGCCACTCTTGTGAGAGGAGGAGAAGCAGATCTGAGGTGGATCGGCCCGGCCTGAACCCAAATTGGTGAGGCGAGAGGAGACCGTTGTCTGCAAGGTGTTTCTCTCTCTCTCTCTCTCTCTCTCTCTCTCTCTCTCTCTCTCTCTCTCTCTCTCTCTCTCTCTCTCTCTCTTTTATCACCTGTCACTGTCACTATCAGGCGGATGTGTCCGTAACCAGGCGTGGGCAGCACACTTCACCTGCTGGGTGGACATGCTGGAGACGTCCACTGCTGAGGTGAAGGCGTTCCACAACACCGCGGTGTCGTGGCAGAAGGCGCGCTGACACCTCACAGAATGGCACCTCGGCATCTCGAGGAGGGTGTCGGACACTACCGCTCTCGTAGTACGTTCACTCCTCCTCCAGGGTATCCGTAGAGCCGTGAGGTGAGGTATTTGCTGCACCTGGGCTTTGTGCAGCACAGTAAGGGCCCCAACACGCCTTCGGTGCTCCAAGCTGTCCAGCACTTTGATAGGGGCTTCTTGGTGAGGGTCTGGGTGCTGTCGCTGCTGTCTCTGCTGCAACTGATGCCGCTGTCGCTGTAGCTCAGCTAGGGCTGCTGTCCCAGGCCACCGGCATCGCGAAGGAGGCGCTCGGCACGCCGCTGCACCTTGTTCAGCAGGGAGAGGTGGGACTGGGCACTGCACATCCAGCTGAGGGGGCTGTACTCCATGATGGACCTCACCTGCTCTTTGTACAGCGTCATGAGGCCCTTGGCATCGAGTAGGTGCCTCACTCGACGTAGGAGTGTCACCCTCAGGGATGCCTTGCGTGCCACGCTCTCCAGGTGGCGGTCGAAGCTGAGTTTGGAGTCTACCTTCTCCCCCAGGATGTTGATGGAGTCCTTAATGGCAAGGGTGTTTTCTCCAAACTTCAGCGGCCTTCAAACCGCCTGACGTCCTCCCGTGAACGTGAGATGACCACGGCCTGGGTTTTTTTGGCAGCAAACTTGACTTGCCACTGAGAGGCTCTGAAGGAGGTCATTGAAATATACATTCCACAGGATGGGGCCCAGGATCGAGCCTTGTGGAACGGAGGCCTCCACTGAGTGTGTGGTTGACGTGCACCCGCCCAACACAACTCTCACTCTCTCTCTCTCTCTCTCTCGCTGAGAGTCTCTCACTGAGTCACTTTCTCTCTCACACTCTCTCTCCACTCACTTTCTCTCTCTCTCTCGTTATCTAAATATGTAGGATATTCAATTTATGAAAAAATAAATCATTTATAATAATTCTCTTTGTCTCGTTATCTATATATGTAGGATATTCAATTTATAATGAAAAAATAAATCACATTTATAATAATGATCTATCTTTTTATTTACGCACTTAATCTAAACATCAATTTTCTCCTTCGCTGCTTCTTTCTCCTCCTATCTATCTCTACTTATTAACTATATCTGCCTTTAATGCATACCACTAATTCCTCATCTTTCTCACCCTACTCATCATATGTCTATCTTTTTATGTGGCTTTATCCTAGTCTCCTAACCTTTATTCCCTTTCTAACCCTCTTCCTCCTAATCTATCTTTCTAATGTTCTAAGGCCTTCTCACTTTTCACTCATCTGTTTATCAGTGTACCTAACCACTTAATTATACATGTTCTACTCGTCATCCTGCCAATCCTCGTTTCTTTCACCAGAGCAACTTGGTTCGTGAGTTTGAGTCGCGGTTCAGTTTGGGTATCTGGTTGTGGAAGAATACTACCACACTGGCTGCCTTCTCAAGCTGCTTCTCTCCCGACCATCCATTCCAAGGTACTGTGTAGAGATAATGGATGGTAGTATCATTACACCACCATACCAAACTCTACCTTGACCTTTCAACACCCCCACCAAACCTTACTTTTACCCCACTACTACCATTAAGGTTTGGTGTGTGTGTTGGTGGGGGTGTTGAAAGTTCAAGGTAGAGTTTGGTATGGTGGTGTAATGATAATGGAATAATCATTACGAGAAGTTGGGATTACTAAGTGATGTGGTGGGTGTGATATTGTTGTTAAGGCGGCAGTAGCAGTAACTCTGATCCCTCTTGCTGCCACCACGAGAACGTAGTGTCGGTTAATTTATTATTTATTGACTATATATAATTCTATATTGACTAATTGGCTATATAATTCTTCTTTATATTGACTAATTCTTCTGCTCCAGACCTGGTTAAGTACGATGAGTCTTCCACTCCAGTCTGGGAAGGAAGCACCACTGCCTACATACAGGCCTGACCAGCACAACACGTTATGTACATATATATAATTCTATATTGACTAATTGGCTATATAATTCTTCTTTATATTGACTAATTCTTCTGCTCCAGACCTGGTTAAGTACGATGAGTCTTCCACTCCAGTCTGGGAAGGAAGCACCACTGCCTACATACAGGCCTGACCAGCACAACACGTTATGTACATATTACGCTATTTCCATAATGACTGGGTCGTTATGTACAGATTACGCTATTTTCATAATGACTGGAACCAAACAAAATAAAGTAATGCTACGTTGTCTTAGTCAATGAATATTTAACTCAATGGAACATTTATTATGTGAATAAATAAGTTTTCTGGTAGTTCCTTATCCTATAATAGACCAACCCCCCAAAAAATATACGAAGTTTAAGGCGAGTTTTGCACATAGGGGAATCCGTCCCTCCCCAAGCAGGGAGGTCATCACTTTACTCCTCACCCTCTCCCGTTAAAGGGTGGACGGGGCCTCTGTGCAAAACTCGCCTTAAACTTTTATATGTATGAAAGACAACTTGTATGCTTTGTTGACCAAATATTAACTCATATCACAGACAACCATAAACATTGCTAAAACAAATTACAAACTACATATGTATTTCACATCAATATAGTCATACATTGATTTATTGAGGAATACATACAAATCTTAATATAGAGCACTGCAATACATTATTACAATTGAAGATGGGTGGCTGTTCATGTGGCTTACAAGACACATCAGGTAGGAGCAACACATCCACCACTTGACATTTGTTGCCGTCAGGCCCTGCGGCGAGGCGAGGCAAGGTGACGAACACTAACTAGCTTTGCAGACACGATGTTGGCTTGCTGGCTAGCAAACCAACTCTGCATCAAAATGACACGTCTTTACTAACGATTTTCTGAAGACAAGTAGTAGTACACCAGGTATTTAATATATGCTAATTCGCTCACATGGGACTAAATCATCTTAACCTTTTCCTCCCTCTCATTCTATATAGTTAATCCTCAGGTAGCACTTTATCAACTTTATCTAAGTTACGGGAAACTAGTGTAGGACCAGTAGCTTGGTGAGAATTAGAAGCGCTAAGCAGGTCTGGGTTATCTACATTTAAGGCCTCCATGAGGGAAGCCTGTTGATAATTTATTTTTTCTTTTTTATCCTTACCACCCTTTGACTTGGCTATGGCTCTGAGACCTTACTTGGACAACCATAGGATGAAGCAGGGAGACGGCAAAATAAACTCAAAAAGTTTCCATTGAAGGACCTGAACAACATGTCTCATCAGTACGCCGACAGGTTTTGCTGGGTCACTTACCATTAAATATGAGTCTTCCTGGCCTTCATAAGCCGCTGCAAGACTTCCGGCAAGCACCAAAGCCTACACCAGCACACAAAAGGCAATCATGGCTCGTGTCACTGTCTTGTTGTTAAAAGTCCACAGGTTAAATAAGGCAACTGTACACGGATGCTTTTCAAACGCCACACCTTCCTACTTGACGTCTGCTCACTCTGACAGCGGCGGCGGCGGCGCTAGCAGGCAGCAGCTGCAGCACACAGTCGGCCGGTCGGGCCCCACGTCTCCCTTTCCCTCCTAGGCCAGTGACTACACGCGCTGACCGAGGCTGGACAACTCGCAATGCAACCACTTACTAAACTATACACGAAGTCAAAATGAGAGAAATAAGAAAATCACTTAGCTTGTTAGGCTAGGCTAGGTTACGATAGCAATAAAACAAAGAAATAAGAAATAAAAGAAAATGCCACCCAAAAAAAAAAAAAACTCATTGAAACTTCGAAACAGACTACTGACAACACAGCCTTAGATGATGACACACTCAACTCGCTCATATTACCACATTCCCGCTATACACCTCCACTCTCACGCCACTCACGTATACTTTGGTCATCCGAGAGTAACTGTAGTACCCTAAAATTTATATCTCTAACTACCTAGAGAACTGAGAAAATAGAAGAAATTTGGGAACTTTTACCTGGTGCCTCTCTCTCTCTCTCTCTCTCTCTCTCTCTCTCTCTCTCTCTCTCTCTCTCTCTCTCTCTCTCTCTCAGTGGTCACGCGGATTAAGGCGCCGCATTCTGCCACGATGGTGGTAGATTGCGGGGCATCGATTCGAATCCCACTAATGACATCTAGCAGCTATATGGCCTTTGTTGCCTAGGAGCAGGACAAAGGGGCTCCTTGTGATGACTTAATTTGAGGATCATTTAATCCTTTAAATCTCTCTCCTGACTCAACTAGAGTATTAAAATTAAATTCACTAGCAAATACTAAAGTTTTCTACGCATAACTTAACTAAATAACATGAATACATAAATAACATGACTACAAATATAAACACTCACTTGTAAATACCACATAGGAAATCACACACACCCGCTCATCAGCTCCTCTTCCTCTTCCGACTCATCACTACTCCTTGCCCTCTTCTCTCTCTTGCGACCCTTCACTTTTCCTCGCCCTCCTCGTCGTCGTCCACTTCCTCCTCTTGCGACACTTAACTTTTAATGCTCTTCATCTTCCTCTTCGCTGTGCTTCCCCTCTGCACAAGACTAAGGTGTAAAAAAAAAAAAAAAAAAAGTGAAAGTTTGTACTACCGTTACGAAATAAATATAAAAATTGCTTCCAAAATATTATAATATTTATGATGCTGTTAATTGTTGCTTATCGCAGAATTGACGCGAGAACAAAAGTTACTACTGTCTGGGTTCTGACGCCTAGCAGATATTATTTAGAAAACCACTCCACCGCCACTGCCTTCATTTCTACTGTCCTCTTACTCCTCTCCTACACCTCCAATCAACACTATAAATAACGTAGTAGTAACGATAAGAACGGCATCAACGACAACTATAAAGACAGCAATGACAGTCCCCGCTACCCTCCCACTTCGTGCACACACACACACACACATACTATATAGAAAAACAAAACTCAGAAAAACAAAGTTGCAGAGATATTATATATATATATATATATATATATATATATATATATATATATATATATATATATATATATATATATATAAAAAAAAAAATAGAGATGAGGAGGAAAGGAACTGGTGGCAGAAGCAACAGAAAAAAATAATGAAAGGTCAGAGGAGGAGAAGGCGGCATTTTTGGAGAATTATAGGAGACAGGATAAGGAAATGGTATATAAAAGAGAAGGAAGAAAAAAAAAATGGAGCAAGTTTAACTAAAAATGATAAGAACAAGAGATTAAAAATGATGTATACAAACATAGATGGGATTTTATCTAGTAAATTAGAATTAAGAGATTACATAAAGAAAGAAGAACCAGATATTGTATGCCTGGTGGAAACAAAGTTAAATGAGGCAATAAAAATAGACATAGATAAAAGGTATAATATATGGAGGAGAGACAGAGTGGGTAAAGGAGGAGGAGGAGTCATGATGATGTTAAGGAAGGAGATAGTGGTAAATCAAGTGGAGTTTGGGAAGGAAAATCAGAAATACTGTATGTTAAGATACATATTAATAAAAAGGAGTTAACAATCATTGGAACATATGTGCCACCAAAACAAACTCATGGACTAACCAAGAATATAGAGACATGATAGATGACACAATAAGGAGTCTTACAAGAATCATTAAGGAAAGGAGAAAAGTGATATTGGTAGGAGATTTCAACTGTAAGGAGGTAGACTGGGAAAATTATGAAAGTGGTATGGGGGAAGATGCCTGGGAGATAGATTCCTGAACCTAATGATAGATAATTTGATGGTCCAAAGAGTAAAGGAAAACACAAGATTCAGAGGAAACGATGAGCCGGCAAGATTAGACCTAGTTTTTACAAGGGATATACCAATTAACGATGATATAAGATACAAGTGCCCATTGGGAAAGAGTGACCATGTAATATTAGAAATGGATATAGAAGAAGGAAAGGAAGATAGAGATGAATCATACAAAGGAGACCGATTAAATTACAGAAAGGCTGATATTGAGAATCTCAAGAACTATTTTAAAACGTAAACTGGGAGGAGATGGAAAACTCATTAACGGTTCAAGAGAAATATAACTTATTTTTGGAAATATACAAAACTGGGGTCAGGAATATGTCCCGAAATATAGACCTAAAGAAGAAGGAAAGAAAGATTGGTTTAATGCAAGATGTGCTAGGGCAAAGGAGAAACGAGATGGAGCATGGAAAAGGTGGAGAAGAAACAGAAATCCAGAAAATAAGGAAAACTTCAAAACAGCAAGAAATGAATATGCTAAGGTGAGAAAGGAAGAAGAAAGGAACTATGAAAAGGACATTGTCGAAAAATGTAAGGAACAACCAAAATTGTTCTACAGATTCATAAATGGAAAAATAAGACAAAAAGAAACAATAGAAAGGTTAAAAGGAGAGAACGGAATGGTGGAAGACCCAAAAGTATGGCAGAACTGTTAAATAGTAAATTTCATGAGGTCTTTACTAAGGAATCCAAATTTGAAAGACCACAGGGTAATAGAGAGACTGTCTATATGAAAGAGATTAAAGTAACCAAGCTTGAAATAAAAAAGTTGATGACGGAACTAGATGAGGAAAAGGCAATGGGACCGGATGAAGTCTCAGGCAGAATACTGAAAGAATGTAGGGAAGAACTAGCAAGTCCAATATACAACATCATAAAATGCTCAATAGAAAATGGAACAGTGCCAGTGGAGTGGAAAAGAGCTGAGGTGGTTCCCATATATAAGAGCGGAAGGAAGGAAGAACCTTTAAATTACAGACCGGTATCACTAACTATAGTGTAATATGCAAGATGTGTGAAAAAGTAATAAAGAAGCAATGGATTGAGTTTTTTGAAGACAACAAAATATTATCAAATTAGCCAATTTGGTTTTAGAAAAGGTCGGTCATGTGTAACAAATTTATTGAGTTTCTACTCTAGAATAGTTGATAAAGTACAAGAGAGAGAGGGATGGATTGACTGTATTTAGATTTAAAAAAAAAAAAAAGGCGTTTGATAAAGTGCCACACGAAAAACTACTATGGAAGTTAGAGGAGAAGGGTGGCTTAAAAGGAAGCACATTGAGATGGATGAAGAATTACTTAAGGGGGAGAGAAATAAGGACGATAGTTAAAGATATGAAGTCCAAGTGGAGAACAGTAGACAGCGGAGTGCCACAGGGGTCAGTATTGGCGCCAATACTTTTCTCGTATATATAAATGACATGCCAGAGGGAGTGAACAGCTACATAAATCTGTTTGCGGACGATGCGAAACTGTGCAGAGTCATTAAACAAAAAGAGGATTGTGAAATACTACAGGAAGACTTAAACAAGATCTGGAAATGGAGCAAAAAATGGGAGATGGAATTCAATGTGGACAAAAGCCATGTCATGGAAATGGGAAAAAGTGAAAGACGACCAGTGGGAATCTATAAGATGGGAGATGGAGTAGAACTAGAAAAAGTAAAAAAGGAAAAGGACTTGGGAGTGACAATGGAAGAAAATAATCAACCGGTAAGCCATATTGATAGAATTTTCAGAGACGTATAATTTGCTAAGGAATATTGGATTAGCATTTCACTATATGGACAAAGAAATGATGAAGAAATTGATAAGTACTAAAATAAGACCTAGATTGGAATATGCAGGAGTTGTGTGGACTCCCCATAAAAGAAACACATAAGAAAATTAGAGAGACTACAAAAATGGCTACAAGAATGGTTCCAGAATTTAAAGGGATGACATATGAGGAGAGACTAAAGGCTATGGATCTACCAACCTTGGAACAGAGAAGAGAGAGAGGATCTGATACAAGTTTATAAATTGATTAACGGAATGGATGAAGTGGATAATGAGAAACTGATCCTGAGAGAAGAATATGACTTTAGAAGCACAAGATCGCATAGTAAGAAACTAAGGAAGGGAAGATGTCTGAGAGATGTTAAAAATTTAGTTTCCCGCAAAGATGTGTTGAGACTTGGAACAGTTTGAGTGAGGAAATGGTGTCAGCAAAGAGTGTACATAGTTTTAAAGAAAAATTGGATAAGTGTAGATATGGAGACGGGACCACACGAGCATAAAGCCCAGGCCCTGTAAAACTACAACTAAGTAAATACAACTAGGTAAATACACACACACACACACACACACACACACACACACACACACACACACACACACACACACACACACACACACAACTGCCGGTTATCGTTCCACACCTCAGCCCCGTAGTATGTTTTATTACACCTGGGAACGATGCTAAGACCATAAATATTAACAAGTAAACAGTGGAGGGCAGGAGGGTGTCGCTTTGATGACGTTGCTCATACATAAACACTTTTCACACCTTTACTTTATTACCACCGGTGAAAGTTAATCCCTTGTCCTCAAAAAAAAAAAAAATCACTACGTTTACCCACATCCGCCAATGTGTCATTTTGAGGTGGTAAAACATTAACAGAGAAGATGGCGGTTAGCCTCACCCTCCACTAGTCCGCTGGTTCCAAGACTTTTCTATCTTTTCCTAACAAAATTATTGTGTCTGTACGAGTATTATGCTTTTAAGGTTTCTATATATATGCCATTACTTTTGAAAAGTTTGCCGTGCCTCTGTTCAGTAGTGGTGGGCAGGAACCGTAAACTCAAGTATTCAAAGAATCGGTTCCTACGGCGGGCGGAACCGTCGGAACCGGTTCCAGAACCGATTCCTCGTGGAATCGGTAGAGCGCGGCTGGTGAATACCGAATTCCAGAGCCTTGGAACCGGTTCCGGAATCGTTTCCTCGGGGAAATCAGTAGAGCACGGCTAGTGAATACCAGAGTCTGAATCCCCAGCGCATTGCTTGCTGGTTACCAGGGAAGGGTGTAGTGTCCCAGGATTCATCTAGATTTGGCAGGGATGATTTTAGAATACAAAGTACTGACTCCCGGTCCTAAGAGACTTGTAATCTGTGATGGATTCTGAATAACAGTGGATGTAAATGGATGCACGGTTCAGCTAATGATATACTCTATCTCACACAGGATTCGTTTAATAATATACATGCTTGAGCTGTCCTATTTCGCTTCGATCCCATTGCCTTAGGAGATTTGAATGTGATAAATAATTTTTCTAATACGCAAATTTAGATATCTCGATATATACACCTTTAACACAATGTTCTAGAAAAATCCTTGGTGCCTGGAAAAAAAATTACGTTGTGATTCGATAGAAAAAGTTATTGTATAATCAGCAAATAATGAATTGTGTGTGTGTAGGCAAATTATGTTTATCTAATCATGAGAATGACGGTCCCGGGCCCCTCTCTCAGTTCGACAGGCTTGGCTCTTTTTTTTTCTTTTTGTCATCACCCTAACATGGGTATTAGGTAATTTTTCATTTGCTTATTTATTCTTTTAAGGTTTAAACTTTCTTGGATTTCAATAAACAATTATATTTTTATTTGTTTATTTTATTCATTTTTATTTTGTTTATTTTTAAATATGATCATCATATGCACACTCAGGTTCTCATACACGTTTCATTCACACAGGGATCCTACTCCTATCTCATAACTATTGTCCTTTGTCAGGGCATGGAAGAAGGAGGGATAACTCACAAGCACTCAGGGTGGTTCCGTAGCATCACTACGTATTGCACATATACATGAAGAGGGAAAACATTCACATCACATCACGCAAGACTGAAATCATACACACTTTCATAGTTCTATTTACATACATAGTATTGTTGAAATATTTACAGTGTAAAATAAATATATACACATAAATCACAACTTTGGTTAAATCGGTCTCATTCAGGTATATCATCAGTCTATCGATAGAAATAGAGAATGAGAGAAATCAAATAGTCTGCCTTTTAAGTACCTCGTTTCTTGTCCCGCGGGAGCTGCCAACACTCGCTGTACAACTAGATACAATTTGATATATACCGCTTTGACAAAATTAACCAAAGCTGGACACGATAACGAAGAGAAAGATGTCACAATAACCAATAAATAATTATGTGATATTTTTACAAGTATAGTATCTCATTGATAGATTTAGTAATAGATAGTTATCATTGACATTCATACTATTACACATACGTAGTGCTTTCACAGACATACCTTCTGCTACTGGTTAAAACGGCAGTAGTAGTCTTGTGGTGGCGGTGGTGGTAACAGTGGTGGTGGTGGGCTATACTGACCCATACACACCCACACACAGCCATAGACTCAAAAACACTCTTATATACCGAAAACACTCGTAAACACTCAAAACACCCCCACATACATCCAGAACATGTCTACACACACACACACACACACACACACACACACACACACACACACACACACACACACACACACGTGAAGTGGTGTTGCTATATTACCGACAGTTTTCAAGCAGCACCAAGCACCAATTAAACACCAGCAAGTGGCAAGAGAAGCAGTGCAAGCCTTCGCCACAATCCTCTACACTGCCTTACCTTCATCAATTAAAGGTATTTGTAAGGCCATTCACATATTTTTAGGTTTCCTTTACATTTGAGCGTGAAAGCAGTACGTAAATATCAAATGGTGATAGGTATAACGATCATTAACAAATAATATTTGCTTCCTTCACTTACTCTAAGCCAAACTAGTGTCAGAATGAAGCCACCAGTCTACCATTTCATATCCCACAGTCGAAAGTTCCATATATGGCTAATTTGGGCTTGTGAGATGATGAAAAGACAACATATAGAGGTCAGCCACCGCTGTTCCCGGTGTTGCTTCCGGGCCGCCTTCCCCCGCGGTTCACCAACCATAACCCTCCTCCCGGTAGCCTGCGGGGTCAAATACTTTTTTTCAAATATTTCCTAATGGTAATATTACGCTTCCATGTTTTTTTTTTTTTATTATTTCTATAAATGTTTCATTGTGTTTGATGTATTTTTCACACCTGTATTGGGTAAATATGTAGCGTTTAGTGGTGTTTTATGGCGTATGTTAAAGGCTTTTTAACGGTCAAAATTTTCAATTTTCCGTTTTTTTTTTTTTATTTGAAGCTACAAGTGAGCCTTTATGGTATCAAAGAATCGTCTATGCTCTTTTAAGTGTGAAATCGATCTACTGAGAGAAAATCGTGGACTTTGAAATGGTGTTTGGTGCTGTTGAACACGTCTTATTTTTCTTTATTTTATTTGCTCATGTTTCTGCTTCTCGGTCTAACTCGCTATAGAATGCCTTAAAAGATACCTCAGACTCTGTGAAATGTGGTAAAATACTCGCCAAGTGAAAATGGTTTGACGTCCCAGGATGTTTTAGGAAAGTTATTGTTGAAAATGTTTATACTTTTAACGTAATTAATTCAGACATTTTTTAAAAACTAGTTGAATTGGAGATATTTTGATATTTTGAAAATTTTTTAAAATATTTATCATGTCAAAATGTCATGCATTTGGCCGTCGCTTCGTTTTTTTTCTAAAATTCAATTTTGAAATCAAATAATTTACGTAATTTAGCTGAGTAACCCCCGTTCCCGTTCTCTCTGATGACCACAAGCCAGGTGGTGGATCATCATAGCCCCGGGCTGGCGCCTCTTTTCCAACACCCCAGTTCAACATTTTGTCTAATATCTAGTGATTTCTACGTGTTTTCGTGTGTTTCTAGGTTCAAGTGTGTAGATATTGGTAGCAGGAGGAGGAAAAAACGAGAAATAAAGGAGGATAAGGAAGGAAGGAAGGAGAAAGGGAGGAGGAAGAGGAGCAGCAGCCAAATTACAATACTTAAGTCACCGTCCATTTCCTCAATATTTTGAGTCTAACATCTAGAGTTTTGATGTTTCTAGGCTTAGGCGTCCAAATGGAAGCAATAGAAGGAAGACGAAGGAGAAACAATGGAGGAGGATGAAGAAGAAATGAGAAAGAGAAGCAGAATAGGGGACGGAGCTAAGGTGTAATATTTACGTATGTGTCCCTTTTAATCTTAACTTTCTTTATAATCCATATTGCTGGTTTTGAGATATATTTCGGGTGTTTCAAGTGTGTTCAGTAGTGTTACAGGTTGCTATGAGCATGTTTTTCGTGCATTTTGTGTGTTTTAGGCCTTTTAGGTATATTTTACCTACCATGAGTATGTGGATTGAGATGTGTTTCAGTATTTGCATGTTTTGTGTGTTGGGAAAATTTTGAGGGGTTGTGTGGTGTTTTGAGCGTTTTTTGGGTTAATTTTGAGTGTTTTAAGCTGTGTGGAGTCTTTTGGATGCATGTGGATGTGATTTGGGTATGTATTGGAGGTTTCTAATGAGTTTTAATTTTTTTTTATGGGTTGCATGGTTTTTTGAGTGTGGTAGGGGATGATATTGAATGTTGTAAGTGGTTTGGGTGTGTGGGGGTGATTTTGGTTTATACTAGGTGTTTCTAGTGAGTTTTAGGCGTGTCTTGGTGCATTTTGAGGTGTTGCATGGTGTTTTGAGTGTGTTTTATGTTAGTTTTGAGTTTTAAATGGTTTGGGTGGGTGTGGAGGTGATCTTGGCGTATAGTGGTGTTTCTAGATAGTGTTGTGTGTTTTGGTGCCTTTTGAGGTGTTGCTTGGTTTTATGAGTGAGTTTTGGGTTAGTTTTGAGTGTTGGAAGTATTTTTTATGTGTATTTGGGTGATTCGGGGTGCTTTGGCATATACTAGGTGTCTAGTGAGTTTTAGATGTATTTCAGGACATTTTGAGGTGTTCGAGTGGTGTTTTGAGTGAGGAGGAGGAGGAGGATGGAATAATGAAAGAGGAAGGAGAGACAATTGGAAGAAGTAAGAGGAATACTAATTAAGTCATACCAACATTGAACGGTAGACGTATGTATGTATGTATGTATGTATGTATGTATGTATGTATGTATGTATGTATGTATGTATGTATGTATGTATGTATGTATGTATGTATGTATGTATACATACATACATGTATGCATGTATGTATGTGTGTATGTATGTATGTATGTGTGTGTGTGTGTGTGTGTGTGTGTGTGTGTGTGTGTATGTATGTATGTATGTACTATACGTCCATCATTACATTTACGAGCTTCCTTTTGTTATGGCGACTTTCTATTAGTTATTCAGTAAAAGTTAAGAAAAAGACTAATATATTTAGCCATCGCATATAGTACGATGAATAGTTTTATCATAATACTCCTGCTTGTCTTCCGCTATCGCTAACACTATTGCCGCTAGTGAAAGCCACACGCCCAACACCACTCTCACTGCACCCTCTCCCCTCTCCCGGGCTCACCTCTCACACCCACCAACGCTGATAAAACACTCAAAACACAACCAAATGAATTAAAAACATACAAGAGAAGATATCTTGCTCCTTCCAACGAAAAATACTCTCTCTCTCTCTCTCTTTCCTGGATAAGAACACGTCTCATTCTCACTCGCTTTCCCTGTACCTTCTAGTCCCACCTCTCCCTTACAACTACTGACTGAATAAAAAAGAAAAATGCTTCATATAATAGAGAATAGTAGTAGACAATATGGGAATCTGTCTAGAAGCTGATTTCTGGAGAGAGAGAGAGAGAGAGAGAGAGAGAGAGAGAGAGAGAGAGAGAGAGAGAGAGAGAGAGAGAGAGAGAGAGAGAGAGAGAGAGAGAGAGAGAGAGAGAGAGAGAGAGAGAGAGAGAGAGAGAGAGAGAGAGAGAGAGAGAGAGAGAGAGAGAGAGAGAGAGAGAGAGAGAGAGAGAGAGAGAGAGAGAGAGAGAGAGAGAGAGAGAGAGAGAGAGAGAGAGAGAGAGAGAGAGAGAGAGAGAGAGAGAGAGAGAGAGAGAGAGAGAGAGAGAGAGAGAGAGAGAGAGAGAGAGAGAGAGAGAGAGAGAGAGAGAGAGAGAGAGAGAGAGAGAGAGAGAGAGAGAGAGAGAGAGAGAGAGAGAGAGAGAGAGAGAGAGAGAGAGAGAGAGAGAGAGAGAGAGAGAGAGAGAGAGAGAGAAATGTGAGAGAGAGAGAGAGAGAGAGAGAGAGAGAGAGAGAGAGAGAGAGAGAGAGAGAGAGAGAGAGAGAGAGAGAGAGAGAGAGAGAGAGAGAGACTATTACTTTGTTAGGCTACGTTTGGTTATATATATATATATATATATATATATATATATATATATATATATATATATATATATATATATATATACACACACACAAGAAATTGTAAAAAAAAAAAAAAAAAAAACGAAAAAACACTGGTTTCGAAAGTTCGAAACACCCTACTGACAACACACCCTTAGATGACAACACTCAACGTTACTTACTACATTCCCGCAATGTACACTACCTACACACGTAATTTTGATAATCTGAGAGCAACTGCAGTACCTTCAAATATCCCTAAATGCCCTTAGAACTGAGAAAATAGAAAAAATACGGGGACTTACCTGGTTCTCTCTCTCTCTCTCTCTCTCTCTCTCTCTCTCTCAACGAAAGTATCAAAATTGAACTCCCTCGCAAATACTAATAATGAAATTCTCTAGGCATAACTACATAGCATGAATAGATAAATAAATATTGACTAAAGAATTCAGATGAACTCGCTTGTAAATACCACACACCTGTCCATTAGCAGCAGCTCTTATTCCTCTTGCGACTCTTCACGACTCCTCGTCCTCGTCTTCGGCTCATCGCCCTCTTCCTCCTCTTGCGATTCTTCACGTTTCATCATCTTCCCCTTCCTCTTCTGTGCTTCCCTCTTGCCAGACAAGACTAAGAAAGCAAATATATTAGTAAAAAAAAAGTGAAAGTATATACAGTTAGGAACTATATAGCGTTTAGCGGTGTTTTATAACAAGTATGAGCTGCCTATATAAACAGTCAAAACTTTCATTTCTACATTAAGATTTTTTTTTTCTATTTCATGCTATAACTGTGCCTTTGAGTTATCAGTAAATCTTACCAATAGCACCTGTAAGCATCTTTAAAATCACCCCCCCCCCTTCACCTCAGTAAGCTTGGGGGCACGTGGGGAATCTTTTTTTTTGGGGGGGCGGAAGGAGACAAATTTAAAAAACTTGCGCCCCAAAAAATCTATAGACCCCCTTAGCCTAACCCCCCGGACTCCCCCTCTCGACTAGCAGCCCCTCACAGACCCCTACCCTGTTTACTAACCAGACCCTAAACAAACTCTAACCTAAGCTAAATTTAATCTATATACAAAATGTAGCTGCTCACCAATAACAGCACGTAAGCTCACCACTGCCGCTCCCTCCTAACAGGCAAACAGGACGCTACGTGCTACACCCCTTAAACACACACACACACACACACACACACACATGGTAGTATCTGATATTACTCACAATTTGGGAAGCAAAACCAACTCGTGATGCACACACAGTCGAACTCTTGCGTTTTCCGGTGTAGCGATGATAGAACTTAGAAAAAAAAAAAAAAAAAACACTCGCAGTCCGAGCAGTACGTGTTCAGTGAAAAGTAACTTACCAACTGGTAGAAGCTGCCGTGTGGCGTTTCACCTTCTCACAAGAAACAAATGCAATACTATAAGTAACTCTTAGCATGGCGGGCTCTCATTGGACGTCCTACTGACGAAGGTCTGTGATTGGTTTTGCCCTGATACGTCATTCAACTAACTACCAGCATGGCGGACTCTCACTGGATGCCCGTGACACGTGATCTATAGACACCACAAACTCCAGAGGACCCACAATGCCATGCTAATGTACACTAAAACAAAGTTAAATATAACAAGGCATAAACATGTCAAACTAAATTAAAAGTAATTATTATTGTAACTGTCAATTAATCCACTTGTATATACAAAAAGTTTTAGTAGAAGGAAGACTGATCGAGAAGAGATAACGTAACATAACATAACATAAATAATAGGATAACAAAGGGCCACCAGGGCCCATCTAGGTTATCCTGTATCAGTCGCACAGCGACCTCGTCATCAGTACTTAAAGATACACTTACAAGTACACAATACATTATATACTAATTCTAAATATTTGGCCCATTAACAGGGCTAAGTCCTGCAGCGAATTCCTCTACAATCTGTGATCCCCATACATGGGGATCATGATCTTGTTTAACTATAGTAAATTTCTTATAAAAACTATCATGCAGCGCTAAACATAATTATAAATCTAATAAATTTAAGTGCTTATCTAATCTGTTTTTAAACATTGTCAAACTATTGTCACTTACAACCCTCTCTGGCAATGCATTCCAGAAGTCTACCACCCTATGATTAAAGAAATATTTTCGTATATCTAACCTGCAGCCTTGCTTTCTAATCTTCCTGCCATGATTTCTAGTTCCTACTTCCCTCCTCTAAGGTAAAGAAAGATCTCACATCTATGTAGTTTGTATCTGAGAACATTTTAAATAACTCATATCCCCTCTTATACATCTCCTCTCAAATGAAAACATGTTTAATTCTTTTAATCTATCTCTATACTCCAGGCGCATTAATGCTGATATCATCCTAGTTGCTCTTCTCTGAACTGCTTCTAACATGTTGATATCCTGTCTATAATGGGGTGACCAGGCCTGTATACAATACTATAAATGGGGCCTAACATAGGAATTATATAAGCTACGCACCACTTCCTTACTTTTATAACTAACATTTCTATTTATAAAACCCAGGATTCTATTTGCCCTATTTCTTGCTTCTAAACATTGCTTTGAAAATTTCATAGTCCTGTCTATCACGACTCCTAAATCCTTTCCCTCCTCTACTGCCTCTAGCCAACATCCCTCCATCTCATAGCTAAAGTTTGTGTTGTCTTTACCTAAATGCATAACCTGACACTTTTTAGAATTAAACTCCATCTGCCACCTGTCTGCCCATGCTATCAGCCTGTCCAGGTCTCGTTGTATTCTGTATGTATGCAGAGATCGAGAAGGAAATACTCGTAAAACAGGGGAGGTGGTGGAGGAAAGGAAAAGGAGGAGGTGGAAGGAATAATGAAAGAGTTAGAGAGACCCAATTGGAAGAAATCAGGGAAGATATACTCATGCTAACACTAACTGATATACGTATGTATGGACAATTAACGTGTTACCTCCATTATTATATTTGTGAGTTTCCTTGTATTGTGGTCACTTGTTCTTGTTATTCATCAAAAGTTATAAAAATCTTTTTATTATTGCATACTTTGAATATAGGAGTTTCAATATATTCAACTTATCTCCCGCTATCGCCAGCTATCCAGCTCAATGTTTGGAGCAGGGGGAATCAATCATCATCTACACAAGTGATGCTGCTGTGACTGACAGCGAGGCAATATGTGAAATAGAAGACAATGACAATAGTGAAATTAAGGACAGAGAAATGAAAATGAAATCATATAAAGCAATAATAGAAGCTGCAAAAGCAAAAATAAAATACTATGAACTTTATGCGAAAAAGAAAATTTAGAAATAACAAAATTAAAGAAAGAAATAAACAAATAGTGTAATACTAAATATGTGTGTGTGTGTGTGTGTGTGTGTGTGTTTACCCTTAAGTTACTTAGCTATTAGATGTATCATATAATTATAAGTACAATTTTACAAAAATCACTCTTGTATCTGTTTCCTTCTACATAATGATATTATGATAGTCACCTATATGTTATAAGAACTTCCTCCTTCCAAAACACAGTGACTTTTAAAAATAGAACTTAAATATATAGGATAATTTCAAACTCATCCACATATTACAAAAACTATTTTATTATTTATGTGCAAAGAAGGGTAAAAAAAGTCTTCTTTATAAAAATCCACCGTCATGCTCCTTTTTTCTTATGTGAGAGAGGCACTCCTGCAGGGTCTGGTGTTCAGAGGTAGAGGACCCTTCATTGGACTGGTACCGCAGCCTTACTCATCAACACTGGAAAGTGAAAGAACAGATTTTTACCTTTGTATGTAGGAGTTTGGAACAGAAAGACCCACTAGTGACGTGCATCAATGCCTCAGGCACCTCAGCTGGAGGCAACAAGGCCTACAGGCATGATTTACAAAACATCTAATGTTTTATAAATTTTATTCTCTTTTCCGGAAAGGTGGGCACTACGTAGTGTATATATGAAGTGACTGTAATCAGATTATTTTGTATGACATACCAGTGGTGGAGTGTATGAAAATAAACTTACTTGAAGTGGACGTATGCAAAGTGATCCCTTCGGGCTTGAACTCCTCGTGCCACAGGGCCTGCAGCTGTGTGGTATAGGGCAGCCTCCTCATCCTCCACTTATTCAGCACCATCATCACAGTCATCTGCATCAGGGAGAGGAATGCCCCTGTTCTTGCAGAAGTTGTGCAGAATAGCGCAGGCATAAATCACCTTACAGACCTTGTCGGGGGCAACGCGGACTTCATTGTGCAGGACATGAAATCTTCGCTTCCACTGCTCAATCCCTCGCTCAACCACACTTCTCGTTCTTTTGTGAGCTCTGAAAGAAAAATGAAAGAGATGCTGACTACACTCACATTTTAAAGTGTTACTAGTTCTGCAGGTTAACTCATAGCAGAGATCAGAGTAATTTGAGAAAATATACTTCTAGTGGCAAACATGATTAGGCTATATCATAGTCTTAAAATACATAGGCTATCACTATCTCTATACTATCCTATAACTGAGCCTAACCTAATCTAACCTAATTTAACTAAACATAATCCAATCCAACCTAACCAAACCTTCCCTTGTCACATCACTTGTAAGTAGGAAAACTGAATTAATACATATACTATTTGGAATGAGGGCTATTTCTGAGCAAAAGAGGGTTAGACTATACCAGTCTTAAAATAATTAGGCTATCAATATCTCCATATTATCCTCTAACCTAATCTTATTTCAATTAACCTAACTTAACCTAATCTAACCTAACTTGTCTAAACTTAACCCAACCTAACCGAACCTAACCTTATAGCATTATTTATAAGTAGGAAAATTGAATTAATACATATATTTGGCATGTGAGATTAAAGGAATGATAAAGGATATTTCTGAACAAAATAGATGTTATATTAATATGAAACATGTACAATTATCTCAATGAATTGCTTACCTGTTGTAATTGGCTTGAGGACCTGCTAGCTGACGATTTGTATATGGTGTTAGGAGCCACTGCTTGAATGGATATCCACTGTCCCCAAGGAGATGGCACGGTTGTGGCACATAATTATCCTCAAATAACATTTTGAGTCCAGATTCATTCAGGATGCGGGCATCATGCACTGATCCAGGCCATTTTGCTACTATGTCCAGGATCTTGTAGGTGGCATCAAACACTACCTGAACATTGATGCTATGGTAGCGTTTCCTGTTCACATAGGCGTACTTATCATCTTTGGGTGCCACAATCCGCACGTGGGTCCCGTCAATCACGCCCACTACTCCAGGAAATCCGGCTATAGCCATGAACTCCACCTGCTTCCTCTGAACTTCTTGTCTAGTCAGTGGAAACTTCAAAAACTGGTGGAAGACACGAGGGGCAGTCAGTGCAGTGATTGTTTGCCAAATCACACGGCTGATAGTTGGCTGCGACACACCAAAATCATCTCCACTGCACCGCTGCATTTTGCCAGTGGCTAAATAACGAAGAGTTATAGCCACCTTCAGCTATGGAGGGAGTGCTTTATTTCGGCAAGTTTGACTGTGCAGTTCGTCCCTCACCAAGTCTGTCACTGCTACGATGCCAGCACGATCCAGACGGTATCTTCTGATGAGCTCAGCATCACTGAAATCCCGGAATATGTCCTTCCTATCACGAAATTTTCGCCGTTGTTGTTGTCGTGCTGCCATGGCCACTCGCTACTCAGTACTTGTTAGTGTTTGTTAAGGCGCTAAAAGTCCTCGGGACCACTTGTAACTTAACAAGGCCTAACAAACATTGTTAAGCACTTTTTAGGGCTTAACAGTTTCATGTATCGCTTTTACTGTTAACGTTTGCCTAACAAGCTATTTGTTAAGGTTACGAGTAAACTGTTAGCACTAAAAGTTATATGAATCCCGTGGTGTCCCGTGATATAGTGTGGCTGTGACAGTGTTTAGATGCGTCTTCTGCGCATGCGCATTGCGCGATCCGGGAGTAAACGACGCCGCGGCCTGCTGTGACAAAGTGTGGCATGGAAGCATCCAACAGGATTATAGATGCAGAAGACGCAACTAAACACTTTGTCACAGGCCACACTTTGGCATGAGACACCGGCCCAGCATTGCTACAAAGGCTGAAAGTTGTAAGCACGCACGCATACACGAACGGCCAGCTCACCCTTCCTGCTCATTTCCTCCTCTCACTCAGCCACCAACACTGATAAAACACTTAAAACACAATAAAATGAATTAAAAACATATTAGAAATTCTGCTAACTCCCAACAAAAACTCTCTCTCTCTCTCTCTCTCTCTCTCAACACTACAAGTCTCCTCCTAGGTAGATAAAAACATGTTACTTCACTCACTCGCTCCTTGTATTCTGTCACACACCAGTCCACAAAATAATCTTTCCACTAACTATAATATTCATCAACTTTTCTCATATTATACTACACTACCAAAAAACTCAAATATAACGAAGTATTAATATGTGAAACGTCAAAGTTACCACATTTAAGCTGGTCTTGCCACTGGTAGTACTACAATCCCCTACTGACTACTATATGGCCTAATGTGAAGTCCTTGAAAACTTGTGTGGTTTGAAGCCTCTCATTAAAAGGTTTCCCCTAGTGTATATACATGATTATCAACATTTACTCATCTTTGACAAAATCAGGTACTCTTATTACAATATGTATACGAGCTTGAATGTCAACCCCCAACTTAGCTGAGTTCATGTTTTGGGGTATTTGATATGGCACTTTCCACATCTGTTTTTTAACTTTCAAAGACAGGCAGTCATCTGTGCAGTAATTTGTTCATTACTTCTGACTCTACAATCTCCTTGTTATCATCTATGGTCTACCTGCCTTCCTCTTTCAACTGTTACTAAGACTCTTGGCAGACTCACTATAATAGCTCCTCCGTCCTGCAGTCAGGTTAAAGGTTAAATACAAAAATATGTAAAGTGTATTATCTATATTTATACAAACATTGATATACACACAGTAACTCTCTATTTACAAATGTATACATATATAGCTACATTCATATTATACTTTTACTTGCTGGCTATTCTATGGTTATGTAATGAATGCATTGGAGGATACCTTTTATGCTTTGAAAGCTATATTTCCATGAACACATTGTCTATAATAACAGTAATTTTGATATACACAAATGGCAGAAGCTAAAAATTTTCTTTAGGTGATTGCATAAAGCAGTGCACATATATACAGTGAAATGTCTTTAGTTCAGAATAATTAGGACCAAAAAGTGACTAAAAATGGATTTCATCAAATGATATATCGATAACAATTTATACTTGATATTGAATCTTAAAACATGAAAAAACACTGTATTCAGCACACTTTTTCATAGAAGCACCTTTGGTTATCTTGTGTTAAGTGCACAGTATCTTGTTCCACTGCACCATGTAACAAATGGGCGCTTGATCTGCAAAAATTTGAGGGTATGACTGATATTCTATGATGGTTTGTATAGGTGCATGTGTTTCACACAATGAGTGGTGACCCAGGTACTGAGCCGGGCAAACACCAGAGGTAGGCTGCATGGCTACAAGTAACAAGGGGGAAAGTAAAGGCATAACTGAACAAGAAAATAAGTAAAAAGCTAATATAAATATATATATTTCTACCAATTATATTCAACCACATCACTGATACTGCACTGAAAGAAAATCATATACTTAAAAGAAAAAAACATTACCCTGATGCCTCCTAATTCTCCAATGAAAAATGGAATAGTTGTCAATTATTGTTTGTCATAACATAGGGCCTGCGTAAAGATTAGACAGCAACATGATAAACTAAAGACATTTTACTGTGTGTGTGTGTGTATATATATATATATATATATATATATATATATATATATATATATATATATATATATATATATATATATATATAAATATATCGCATAAATATACTGCACACACACACACACACACACACACACACACACACACACACACACACACTTATATACCGGTGTGGTAAATGTGATGATGGAAAAGATGCCCATATTGGAAAGTAGTTGTATATCAATCAAAAGCTGGTAGCCATAAGTGATCTACTGGGAAGCCAAGACACCACTTACTTATCTCATGAAGCTATAATAGGCTGCCATAAGACAACAGTTTACAAGTTTCCACAGAATTATCATGTAGAGAAGAGTGAGTACTCACATATGTGTGTGTGTGTGTGTGTGTGTGCATGCTTTTATATGCATGAATGAGCACATTTGGTGCAATCTTACTTCAAAATATCAATAGTAACCAAGAGGTCCTAAAATTGACAAGGCATCATCTCTCATTGCTGAAGGTATTAAGTGAAATAAAAATTAAAAGAAATATCCACACCAATCTGGAGTGACACATAGAGTTGACTATAGTAGCAAAAGTGCACAGTTCCGCCTGAGGTAACAGCACAAGCCACATAGTTAAGTGTATCACTGAGTCATGCAGCAGCTGTGTCTGTGTAAAGTTAAGGTCTCCTTGTGGGCAGCTGGAAGACAGTGAATTCCCACACTGGTAGACTGTACTCTCATTCCACTTTCTCTACAGTTTCCTTCAGTTCTCCTTGTCTTATGATGAGATAAACTTTACATGGACCATCTGAGCAGCTCATCTCTAATGTCATACTACATGTCACTGACTCATCCAACAGTTGCACATAAATATACCAGTGAATTCAGCTTGCCATTACTTTCTAGGTTTCCATGACATGTCCCAGACTAACTCCAGCTACAAGGAATGGGACATCACAGCTTTCATCTACCCACTGGATTTGCATTCTTGCCTCTTTGTGTGATGATATATTACAATGACTACTGTGATATTTCGTTTTAGTAGCATAATGCAAGTCCATTGGTATACAAAGTTTCCTAATAGACTTTACATGAATATTGCCATTTTAGCACTAAATTACTTTACAGACACCAGGGTTACTGAAGTATGCTAGACAACAGAATAGTTATTGAATGATAGAATAGAATCCTTGCCTAGTAAAATGGGGGAAATGTCATTATATCTTCTATGATGTATAAAAATAAATGAACCAGTTATGATATTACTAAAATTCAACAAAAGAAATCAGAAATAACAATTCTGTCAAGTAAAACTAATATAGTTTTAATGACATCACAACAGTATAAGCAGAGTTCCGTAACACACTTGTATACAGGACCATATTCCATTTGGCTCAGGGTTCTTGCAACCAATGCATAAAGCCAATGTATGGCACCTCTCCATCAAGCCTTTCATCCTATCTGAAGGCTTGCCATCACCCATGAAACCTGCTTGGCTGAACAGTCATCTATTCAGCATGTTTTTATGGAAGGAATGAACTTTACAAATATAGTGTCTGTTTCCTTACAGAAGCATTGCCCTGCCTTTGTTTTTACCCTTCCCTTGATCATACAACATACAACACAACACTCACTAATTACAGTATATATTCACAAGAACGATGAAACTACCAAAATAGAACATTTATTACTCTATATTTTGTATATCAATAGCTAACAGTCTTCATCTGGCTCAGTATGCCAAGGTTTCCTTACATATAGTCATAGAGGCTCACCGAGGTGATCTCTCCATAAGCAGGAAGCAAAATGCAAAATATATATATATATATATATATATATATATATATATATATATATATATATATATATATATATATATATATATACAAAAATTAATATGATGTACACATCAGGATACTTGAAATACTTATCAAACTTTAAGCTTGCATTACAGAAATAGTGAGGAGCATTTGAGCCTAAGTCACTGTGTCCAGCAGCTGCTACATAGGCTCAAGGATCTCTATCTCTCCAGCCAAGAGGAGAGTGGTAGTAGTGTCTGAGGCAGAATAAACTTTTCTTGTTGCAATGCAGCTGACGTAACACACCAGATGTCTCCATGGAAAGAGGACTGTTCACCAATGCTTGAAAAGAACCATAACCACTGCTTGGTCAGCATGGTCCAATAACAAGCAATGAGCCAAGAGCTACTGGCAGATGAGGGAGCAACTACTGCCACATACAGATGGACTAACAGTGGAGCAGGGAAGCCAGCTGCTATACCCACAATAACTAGATTTAGCAAACTAATTCCACTCATACAATTTTTCAACATCCTTGATATCTACATTTTTAAGTATACTGGAAGCAAAGTATTACTGGAACTCTTAACATATAGGAAAGGGGCATATTAATATATAATGGGGCACTGATGTTTTTTTGTTTTTTTTTTTTTTCAAATTTTTGCATTTGCTGCTGCTGCTGCTAACTGCTGAAATCTACTTTAGCTTGTTCTCTCAGTGCCACTCTACCTATCACAAAGCTTACATAAACATCACCAAAACAAAGGTATGTGGCTCATTACTAAACTCAGTCATACAAATTCCTTCAGTTAACCATTGAGCAAAACTTACTGAATAACACCAACAAAATGGCAAGGCATTTATCATCTTTTATATGGCATAAAGTTTCTCCTTGTCTGTTAATTTCCCCGCATGACATAGTGTTCAGCAATGCAGACATTTTCAGCTGCAGGATAATGATATATATATATATATATATATATATATATATATATATATATATATATATATATATATATATATATATATATATATATATATATATAAAGCTTACTAATGAGAGATCCAGCATTAAAGATACGCAAAACTACTACCATTCTGTTCTTGACCCTCACCAAACCCACAGATTTGTGATGGAAAAATAAGCTGGTACCAAGCTCGATTACATGTATTATTTGAGAGAAAGCATTCAGAAACATGCCAAGGCTTTTGGGTTAATTACCTCATGGCCTGATTTCCACATGCCAAGCTACAAAATCCATCAACATAAAGTAAACCAGGTACTTAGATAATTTTTTCTATTAACACCACTCCAAAGAAAAATGCATACTACATACAACACCATTTTTGTGTATTGGATATATGTTTTCACTTTCTGTTTGTGTTATCAAACACCACGTGGGAATGTGGCATTATACAGTAGAACTTGTTAAGTGACAATGGATAGTAGTTCCATCTTTGACTTCAGCAATGAATTCACATTCTTATCACTATTCTGAAATGTAGATGACAATTCTAGCGTAAAGAATCATGTCCAAACACTAGTGGTCTCTAAACCTTGATTCAGGATGGGAGAATGGTCAGTGCATTTACACAATATGATGTAATCAATTGAGTACCCGCCTCATCCACTTACTGATATGTTCTTTCTGTTAAATCCTTCCATTGATCCTCTGAATCACCTGGTGCTTGAGCAACATAACATTAACCCGTGACCCATTACAACCTCAGCCAACTATCACCTCACAGACTGTAAGGAATTACCTTGGTGACACTACAATGCCATATACAAACTGCTGTATTATTGCTCCAGATACTTGGGCTACTCAAAGAGTCTGGTGGCACCAAGCACTCAGTGGACTTCTACAAGAGGCCTCACACTTGCCTCAGGTAAAGCACTATCTAAGGCTTATCTGTTAGCTTCTAGTGCTGCACCTCCAACTAATACATTGAGACAACAGTGCCCAGTAACCTCAATGGATGCTCCAGGAATGACATCCATGCATTTCGTGATAAAAATACTTTCTATTTCCAGTCAGGTCCCAAATACACCACAAGATGAAAGAAAACAGTGATGTAAAAACTAACTGAAAACATTTCTCTATTTGATTACTAATACATTACTTCAGGAACAAAATGTATTAAAGGTTCACACAGAGAATAACTCTTTAATATCAAATATGAGCCTTTACCCACTATGACATTGGAGAGAGAGAGAGAGAGAGAGAGAGAGAGAGAGAGAGAGAGAGAGAGAGAGAGAGAGAGAGAGAGAGAGAGACTCTTAAATCTCTTAGGAATCCATGTGTAACTAAAACTTTCAAAAAATCAAACAAAACAAAATAAGAGAATAAATTACATGAAACATAATAAAGAATATGTACAAGACAGCCTTTCCTTTTGAGGTGGAAAAATGTAATATATGTATGTGTATCGAGATTACTGAAAGGCATACCTCAGTAAGCAATTAACAGCTGGCAAGTCCCCCACACACTCCAACAGGAAATGCTTCCCTCAACTTCACAATCCTGTCGCATGACTTCCGCCATGCGGCCAGCCCAGGGTGTGCTGCCACTCAGGGCATGGAGGGGGCACAAGTGTCATATCAGAGACCAGTCAGTGCCTTAAATCCTCACTCAAAGCACCAACATTCAACAGCTTTGATAATGAAATCCTCAGAGTCTGTCAGCTGTGGGTTGTTGAAGGTCTTACAAGGCTGTGTGCGCCCTTGGTAGAGGTCTCCATCCAGCCACAGGCCAAAGTTACCACTGTAAGATGAAAGTATATTAATCTATCACTATCATTTGACTATTCTCAGAACAGAATAATTCTCCAAAATACCAGAAATTTAATTTACTATAATTACTTTCCATTTTACCAAACATTTTTAATATTCATAAAGCTAGTTAAAATAAATTTGTTTATCAATTTACCAAATGGTTTTCATTTCAAAACTGACAAACTTAAACTCAAGACCTCCTAGACTTACTCTCCTCCACCAACAATAAGGGATTCATTGTTCCCCTTGACAAAAAATGTATTCTCGCCAGTCCATGAGAAGACCTGGAATTCTGGCTGGAAGCTGAAGAGGAACGACTCGCCAGTGCCGTAGTACAGCTCGCTCACATGCAAGGAACAGGACACCACTGCCCCAAAAGTCTGTAAAATAGTCCAGCACAATGAACATGCATCAAGTGAATGCCAGTTTAGATACATAGAGTATTTGAAAAAAAATTCCATTTTCAACTGAACATCAATCCAGTTTAGATATATACATAGAGCATTTGAACAAAATTTCCATTCTCAACTGAACATCAATAGGTATATTTATCACTGAACATGAATACCCGTGCTATAATAAATTTTAGTTTTAAAATACTTTTGGATCCATTTGAAAATCTAAATTCATATTGTATTTTTAATCTTCATGTAATACAGTGTTGTTTAAAATTCCAAGTTTTCTTTTCTATATTGCCATTACATCAAACAGGAAGGAAACTACACAAAGACACAAACAAGCTCACATTCTTTGAATAAAAAACTTTTGGATCCATTTGAAAATCTAAATTCATATTGTATTTTTAATCTTCATGTAATACAGTGTTGTTTAAAATTCCAAGGTTTCTTTTCTATATTGCCATTACATCAAACAGGAAGGAAACTACACAAAGACACAAACAAGCTCACATTCTTTGAACAATGATGGGACTCACATTTTGCTTTGTGTCCTGGATGAAAAGCATGATTGGGGAATCAACATCATTCATCTTGCGGTACAAGGAGTTGAGACTGAAGCCATGCTGAGAGGTGCTGAAAACCAGCTTCCAAGCATACCCTTGTGCTCGAGCTGGTAACTTCTTGTACATGCTCTGTAATGGTAAGAGATCTGGTAATTCATAGACTGTATCACATACATAACAGTACCATTAGATACCATACAAAGCTATACATATTACAGATCCAATGGGATTGACCAAAGATGCAAGTACTCATACTCAGAGTTGTCTCACCTTCCTAACATTGTCGGTGATAATCTCCGAGGTGCCAACCACCTCGGGCAAGAAGGCCTCCAAGTCCAGACTGGTGAGTGAAGATGAGGAATAAAGAGCACGACGCAGCTCCTCACTCATAGAAACAACCTGGAGACAGTCGACATCAACTATTAATTGGGCTTGACACTAGTAAACACTTCACAACTCTAGTGCACACTTTAAAGGTTCTAAATGTACAGTGAATACGAATGCCTCTATCTAGAGGAAAGGCAGTCAATAAGTAATTACTTCAAATAAAAGTTTTTAAACCTAAAAAAAACAAATTCTGGTGTAAAAGTAAAAATACAGATAAGAAAAAAAATTATAACTATTATTTCAAAGGCTTTGATAAATCATCTGAACAGGTTTCATGTAGAACTGTGGGATTGCTAAATTATTTATTACTGTCACTCGATTGTCTGTTTGGTTTCCTACACCTACAATTAGAATCTATGGATCTGCTTCATGACAAGGGTAATTTTTATGAATTTCTACAGCTTCAGTTTCACCATTTGTTACATTTTAAACAATGCTATAAGTATCAAGGATAAATTCATCTAACTCATATACAAACAGGAAGACTTTTCACAGCTAACCATCAATACATGGTTAGGCAACATCTTGTTATCTAAGTGTCAGAATCACTAATTTATAAAAACTTTTAACAGATGCTTAACTAATATTTCATGTAGAAACTTTTTTTGATTAATTTACTGCAAAGTTGTACCAGTCTCATGTTGGTGTAGTAGATTCTCCATTAAGGACAATACCTTGTGCTCCAACCACACTACTCTCATGTGGAAGTGGCTGATGTTTTAAAGGCAATTTCCTAGATTGTAGTAATAATTTAGCAAGGAATATGCACTATCAAAGAAAAACAACAACCTACCTATCTTTTAACTTTCAAACAGTTTTAATGCAAATGTTTCATAATACGAGGAAATAGATTACTACAGTGGAATGATCATGCAACCTGAATCTAACAAGTACTTATTGTGAAAACTTACCTAGACCATGAGGGCATAGATAGGTCAAGTCAGAAATTGGTTGAAGGCATGTAGTAGATACAGATTATGAAAAGATTCACGAATAATAATGTCACAAATGCTGTGTCCATGCAACATCAAAACACTCATAATCATAAAGCTTCACTATATTCTACAGCTCACAACATGGTGTCTTGTGCAGCCTTACATCCTTAGTGTGAGCTACCACAGAGGATAAGTTAGTCAAAACCAAGTGGTGGAGATGATGTGGTCACTACTATGGGAAAAGGGCTGTATATCCTCTATCCACACACCATTATGAAGGGAAAAAAAAAATAAATAAATAGTGTGGTGATGCCTACAGAAAACTCCACTCTTTATATCAATATTAGTAATACAATACACCACGACACCATCACAAGTGAGCTCTCTTGCTTATATCAGAATTAAAATCACAATTAACACCATGACACGGCTCTGCTCTTTTACCGGAACTACATTAACCTGACACTCGCCCAACACAAAGAGCCAGGCCTACTTGTTCGCTACTTCTAGTAATACTCAAATCCCAGTCTTTTGTTGTCTGACTAAACACAATCAAAATAAAAAAAGTTTATACACTAAAAACTTGGCTTAAATCACAACCACGGACCACCACCTGTATTCTTCACCACGAGTGCTACAATCACCACAATAATTCCTCTTACCCACGAGCAAGTGTTATCAATTACACTTGTCAAAATCATTAAGTTGAAGTTGACACCATGACACTATCAACTAGACTGTTTTATAGCTTAAATAATGACTAATCACCAGTCATATTTCCTAATATGACCAAAGTGACAGTCACCATTTATTTCTTCCTGATCGACACACACAAACAAAATCAGACTCTGAATAAACAATTTTGCACGATGACGAACAACGAGACTGTCCTAAAAGCTTAAACCACAACCAGAGATCACCAGTTCTACCCTTCACCAACACTGCGAGCACAGTACCCTTTCGGCTTCACACGAACACAGTGACAGTCATTTTCACTTGTCTTTTCCTGCTGCCCGCCACACACCCGTCCTACTGCAGGGTAGCGGAGACACCGTCGGCTGCCTACCACTGGAAAGGACTTACTGGTACCTTTTGCCGTTCACATACTACTTTCCTTCCTTCCTGTCTCACCTGGTGTCCAAAATTCAAGGCTCGGGGGAAGGGCGGAGGGAGGGATAGAGGGAGGGGCCACTATTCAGCATAAGCGTTTCAAAACCTCATCACTCGCCTACCATAAATAAAACCTGCTATTTTCCTGACAGTGACTTCAATGCCGCGAAATGCAACACCCACTGAGTCCATCTTTTCTTTGCCTATAAGCTTAAAATATAAAGGGTGTGCTAGTCGGGAAGGATTGCGTCATGCTCGCTCCGGGGCCCGCTTGACACTTGAGTCCCGCTCTCCGTTTTCTTCTACCGCCAAGTGAAACACAACCACACTCAAACGAACCAGCTATTCCTATATACAGGTGTTTCTCTTCGCAGCATACTAATAAACAAGTACGCGGGTAGCGATATAAGTTCTCTTCTGGATCAAACGGGATGGATAGAGGGTAAGAGGGTGTAAGTAGAGGAGGAGAATGGAAGAAGGCGGGGGAGGGAGGGGGTTTGTATTGTCCATGGTCTGTTGGTTTCCCCCACAGCTGGCTGAGGGAGGGAGGAGAGCGGGGATTGGGGAAGGAGGGGAGGAAAACGGCTGCAGGAGAGTTGTATGCTTATATGATTAAAAAAAAAAAAATGTAAAGCGGAAAAGACAGCTCGGAGAAGATGAGGGAGCGGAAAGTGTGCGATAAATAAAATAACGGTAAGAGAAAGGGTAAATATGTTGTGAAGGTCGTCAACCCGTACAGTGACGACACTTCTCGCCTTGAATACTGCCTTGCCGCACTCTATACATTACAACAATCACTTAGTCAGCCACCAGCACTAGAGGCAAGCTGGCCAGCCGCACCATTAAATAGTACAACACCCCGCACACCCCATGCACACTGAGGAACAGTGGCGTAAACCACTCGCAGGTGCGAAGACGACATTGCGCTGTCCACACCGCTCATTTCAGAGAGAGAGAGAGAGAGAGTTTAAGGCAATTAGAATTTTTTACCTCTATTCATCTCTGCAGACAGGTGAAGGGATGTTGAGTAATATGATAATACATATAATGCAAGGCTTTTCCAGTTATTCACTTGGTTATTGAAGAAAAGTTCACATAGCATAATTATTTAAATCTGTATTAAGGATTGCTCTGTAGTTGTATTTCTTAAACTTCATTTTTCTCATTGCTGTTTTTATCTTTTCAATGTGATTTTCAATTACACCATTAGTTTTTCAAGTCACCACATTGTCTTTTCCATAATTTGCCACTATCAGAGCCAAAATGCACAGCTTCCTTGAAATGCCTGATAGTTAATCCTCCTGCTGCCTCTCAAAATATTCAATAGCTCGCCGCACTTGGTCATCATACTTTTGCAGCACTGTCACTGTGTGCCGCCACTTGAGCAAATCCTCCTGGATGGGTGGTCCTTTTAAGTCTCTGGCAAGCTTCCCAATGTTGGTTTCATCACTGACAAGCACTATTCCCTCAACCAAGGACTCCACCATCTTCAAGAACTCAGAATCAAGAGAAGAGCCAACAGAGGGAAATTGGAAATGTACATTTTCATCTTTTGTGGCTTTATTTGTTTTTTCATCTTGTTCCTCACATTCAGAAATATGTGGAAGTTTGTCTTTTGTAATTGTGTCTTCTTAACATCAAGATGGATTCTAAGCCTCTCTGCCAGACTGGTGAGGGCCTTGAGATGAGTATGGGCATGAGCAAGATTCTGACTCATCACTTGCAAGCGTGACTCATGTTTATCGATACTCTCCTTCAGGGCACTGCTGATACGTGGTTCTCTTTCATTCATGATTGTGTACTTTGTTTGAAATGCACATGCATATAACTATCTTTCCTTGAGTGCTCTCATAAGATATACAAAAACACTCTTGAGCCTGTATGTCTTGTACTGCACTCAAGTAAACAGATCATCAGGAGTCTATTTCATTAAACAGCTGCACTTTTCAAACCATACTTCATAGCTATCTTGTACAGTTTCTGATAAGTTGTTCACTGAGTGATTAATGGTGTACTGTTTTCAAGAGCACTGTGTGGCTGCTACAATAGCAATCAGTTCTATCTACAGACTGAACCAGTCTCTAGGCTACAGGAAGCACCACCGGATGCAAGTTATCTCTCTTCATAACTGATAACTCCACACAGTGATGACAAAACAACCACACTTCAATAATGACATTAACTAAACACCATTGTAATTTGAAATATTTGTTGTAGGCACAAGTGGCTTTATGTATTAGTATTGTGAGAAGGAAAAAAGCTATGCTTCCAGGTGAAATCTGTGAACTCCTGTAGTTAATTATCATGAGAGTAGTACACTATAACATGCTTAATTTCCTTCACACTACTAGTGGATTCCAAGATACTGTAGTATGATATCTAATGAGAGAGAAGTACATTGTACATATAACTAATTTACACTGCATCTAGACCAGTGTATCTAAATTCTAACTGATGGAACACTATTGTGGGAGGCAGTAAACCATCTACGGTGTGATGGAGCTACACATTCAACTTTCAGGCCCCAGGATGAGGACAGGCACTACTCTCTACCGTGTACTACAGACGAGAGATCTTTTCCATCTGCATCGTCTAGGCTCAGCTGTGGTGCTGAGGAAGGTCGGGTTGTGGGATATACTAAGGTTGTCTTGTGCGGATCCCAACTTGGCTCAATGTTGTCTGCATTTCTTAAGGTACCAGAGCTTGCTGAGTTAACTAATAAGGGAGTCTCAGCTATAAGGCTATCTAGAAGACTCAACCTTTCAGCAAGATACTCTAATACCTAAGGAATTTAGACACTATTGTTGTCATCTGCACATGTACTGTTATGATATCAACTGATAAATTCTATTATTTACAAGCAGTATATGAAAAATTTTGTAAGGATTTGATACATTAAACTTATCATGCCAACTGAATTACATATTCAGTGAGATATAAAACATTTCACTTAATGAGGATGTTTAACATATAGTTCCATAAAGTGTTCAGTAAAACATCTTCAAGGAAATGCATGTTTGCTGTTAAGGTCAATGTTTCCTTTATTTGTTGACATTTCTTGACAGCCAACAGAATATTACAGAATGTGCTGAGACCAGCATGTTTTTCAAGTGGCAGATAAATCTGTGTTTTAGTGTTTTACATGTAAAACACAAGTCAGCTGATATCACACAGGGAGTGAGGAGAGAGGAAAGGTGCAGCAGGGAGTGGGTTGGGATGGAGGAGCAGTGCCAATAGGAAGCGCCCACCTCAGGGTTTTCCGATTCCGTAGAGATGGTCATCTGACTCTTCATCAAGGAATAGAGCTTAACATAAGGGGCTTTTAGTTTCTGCCAGTAGTCATGGTGGGTTGGTGATGGATCAAATTGGCAGCATGAAAAATTCAATCATAATTTAGCAAAAAATGTTTAGAATTAGTGAATTAGGATGAATTTCTTAGCATGCAGTTTACATCAAACACTTACACCATAAGGCACTCTGTACACAATGGCTACCTTTATAATGAGTCCAATTGCAATTTTCATTCTGTACTGTGGTGGGCATTGATTTTGGTAGTGTGCCACAAGTCATTGAGAAAATTTTCTATTTAACTTAAAGAAAGGCAAACTTTAAAATACAAAAATCATGTGGAACTATTTTTTCTTCACAGCAGTGAACTGATGTTTGCAAAAATTATAGAAAAAAATTACAAGACTAATTCCACCAGTAATGTATGGCTGCTTCAATCAAACTGGCAGTGAGCAAAGACCAGCAAATGCAATCAGGCTACAGTTACACTTGCTAGTGTGATTCCCAGATTTGGGAAGGAGCACCTTGATCCTTCAGGGCAGCAAAACTCACCATAATAAGCAGGCAGCCTTTCAGCACAATTTTCAAAATATGATAGATCTCCCTTTGATAAATGTTCCAGTAAATCAAAGGATTTGTATACATGCTTTAAGTAAATGAATAACAAATGTCAAGGTCTTGCAGCCCTGAAAAGTCTTACAAATGAGTGCAAAGAAAAGCTTAAATCACAGCAGCATAAGCTGAAGTATGCAGAGAGAGAAAACCTGAAAACACCAAGTACCTAGAGGACTCCCACGCTGGGGAGAGACAGATGGACTCTGATGGACACGCTTGCTTCACTTTCTTAGACACACAAATATCACAATAACCTCAAAAAACATTTTACAGCTGCACAGCATCACACTGCCTCAAACATTACATAAAAAAAATATAGTTCAAATCATCAAAGAAGTACCTCCAGTAAAAACTAAAACTTGAATAATGGAATATCAGATCTCTTTGACAATAAAATTTATATTTGAATGAATTTTATTGATTTCTTGTTATATCAGATTCTAATACACATTTCATTAGGATATATATAGTATATATATATATATATATATATATATATATATATATATATATATATATATATATATATATATATATATATGAGGTCCATTAAAAAAGTATCCAACCTTGGTCCATAAATGGAAAAATAATTCACCATTCAGGAATTAATTTTTGTGGAAGTTGACGGCACCCTTACTGTGCATGTCTGGAAATTTTAAAAGCTCTAGTGCGCACCAGTTCCTGCCTGTGAAGGCTAGAGTGCAGACATCCAGCACATTCATCGGATAATCGTCCTTACACAGCATGTCGGAGGGCATCGAGCAGCGCTACTGGATAAAGTTCTTCCACAAGTTTGATGATACTTAAGTGCAAACTATTCAGATGATTCAGCAAGCCTTTGACAATGAAGCCATAGGAATAACACAGATAAAGGAGTGGTATAACCACTTCAAGCAAGGACAAACCTCAGTTGAGAGCAAGCCACGGTATGGTAGGCCATCCACCAGCAGAAACGAAGACTTCATCGTGAATGTTCGTCAAATAGTGGAGGATGACCGTTGTATAACCATCAACAAGATTGTCAGAAAAGTAGAAATAAGCACAGGATCAGTTCATACAATTTTAACAGAAGATTTGGCCATGTGACGAGTGTTTGTGAAATTCATTCCGAAGTTGCTGGTGGAACAGCAGAAACAACTCTGCCTGGAAATTGCACAAGACCTGCTTGACTGTGCTAACAGTGATTCTGACTTCATGAAGACCATCATCACTAGTAATGAGACATTGGGTGTATGGAGAAGACCAAAACACAAAATTTCAGCCATCACAGTGGAAGCATCAGACATCACCAAGACCTAAAAATGCACCACAGGTTCACAGCAACGTCAAGGTGATGTTGACATGTTTTTTGACTCCAATGGTATTGTGCGTCATGAATATGCACCAGCAGGACAAACAATAAATAAGGAGTACTATCTGAAGGTTATGTGACACTTTCGTGATGCTGTGCGATGAAAACTTTCGGAAATGTGGACGGCGCGAAACTGGCAACTTTACCATGATAATGCACCTGCTCATTCTGCCCTCCTAATCCAAGCTTACCTGGCCAAAAACAACACTCCACTTGTTTGGTACCCTCCCTATTCTCCAGACATGGCATCTAATGACTTCTGGCTGTTCCCTTAACTGAAAATAACCCTGAGAGGGAAGTGCTTTGATTTGAGAGAGGAAATTGTGAGAAAAACGACAGCAGAGCTCTACAACATTCCAATTTCGGCATTCCAGAGATGTTACCAGCAGTAGTAGCACTGCTGGGAGAAGTGTGTGTACTTCCAAGGGGAGTACTTTAAAGGTGATTAAATAAAATTAAGCACTCTCTTAAAAGACATGTCCTGCTCACTCTCCTTGATTCTTGGCTCCCCCTTCGCAGCTCCTCCACCCAGCTGATTTGATGTCACATATATGAAACCATGCTATTAGTCAACAAGAGAGAGAGAGAGAGAGAGAGAGAGAGAGAGAGAGAGAGAGAGAGAGAGAGAGAGAGAGAGAGAGAGAGAGAGAGAGAGAGAGAGAGAGAGAGAGAGAGAGAGAGAGAGAGAGAGAGAGAGAGAGAGAGAGAGAGAGAGAATAAATGGAGGAAGTGGGGATTAAAATAGGAAATAGAAAGAAAAAATAGATTATAAGTGGAGGAAATGGAAATAAAACAGGAAAGATAGGAATAACAAATGAATAACACAAGAGATAGAAAGAAAAATGGATAATGAATAGTGGGATAGGAGGAAATGGGAATGAAAATATGATAATGAATAAGGAAATAGGAGGAAATGATAATATAAAACAGCAGATAGAAAGGAAATGGATTATGGACAAGGGAAAATGCTAATAAATAAGGGAATAGGAGGAAATGGTAATGAGGATATGAATATGGGAATAAGAGGAAATGGTAATGAGAATATGGTAATAAATAAGGGAATAGGAGGAAATGATAATAAAACAACAGATAGAAAAAAATGGGTAACAAATAAGGGAAGAGGATAACAAATAAGTGGGGAATGATAATAATACAGGAGATAAAGGAAAACAAGAGAAAGAGGGATGAATGAGAGTAAAACTTAGGGAGATAAAAGGAACAAAGGGATAATAAACAGAGGAACTTAGGAAATACTTTTACATTGCAAGACAGTGTCATGTTCCCCCCCCCTCCTACAGGCAATTTTGCTGTTGCGAGACGTAAAAGTGATCAAACACTAATGCGCACACACACACAATCGAGAGGCCGGATTCGAGTCCCGGAGCGCCGAGGCAAATGGGCAAGTCTCTTAATGTGTGGCCCCTGTTCACCTAGCAGTGAATAGGTACGGGATGTAACTCGAGGGGTTGTGACCTCGCTTTCCCGGTGTGTGGAGTGTGTTGTGGTCTCAGTCCTACTCGAAGATCCGTCTATGAGCTCTGAGCTCGCTCCATAATGGGGAAGACTGGCTGGGTGACCAGCAGGTGACCAAGGTGAATTACATAAGAGAAAACAATGCTGTCTCATGACGTAAAAGTGATCAAACACACACACACATACATACACACACACACATACAGTTTGAGTGAAGAAGTGGTGTCAGCAATGAGTATGCTTACTTTTAAAGAAAAATTGGATAATTGTAGATATGGAGACGGGGCTACACGAGCATAAAGCCCAGGCCCTGTAAAACTACAACTAGGTAAATACATACAAGTAGTGTAGTGGTTAGCACACTCAGCTAACAACCGAGAAAGCCTGGGTTCGAGTCCCAGGCACAGTGAGGGAAATGGGCAAGCCTCTTAATGTGTAGCCCCTGTTCACCTAGCAGCAATTAAGTAGGTACAGGATGTAACTCAAAGGTGTGGAGTGTGTTGTGGTTTCACTCCTACCCGAAGGTCGCTCTATGAGCTCTGAGCTTGCTCTGTAATGGGTATGGCTGGCTGGGTAACCAGCAAATGACCATGGAGAATTACACACACACACACACACACACAAAAAAAAAAAAAAAAAAAAAAAAAAAAAGTGTGCTGTCTTACAACAGCAAAGTTCCCTGTAGGAGGAAAAAATAAAGTGTGTGCTATCTTGCAACAGCAAAGTTGCCTGTACAAGGGAAAAAGAAAAAAAAAAATTACACATCTTGTGACATAAAAGTACTTCCTATTTTTTTTGTCTTGTGTTATTTCTTTGTTATTCTTATCTATTCTGTTTTATTTCCATTTTCATCATTTGTTATCCATTTTTTTCTTTCTATCCTGTTTTAATCCCCACTTCCTACATTTATTCTCTCTCTCTCTCTCTCTCTCTCTCTCTCTCTCTCTCTCTCTCTCTCTCTCTCTTGTTGACTCATATATGTGAAGTCAAATCAGCTCAGTGGAGGAGCTGTGAAAGGGGAGCCGGGAATCAAGGAGAGTGGGCGGGATGTGTTCTTTAAGAGAGTGCCTAAAATTTTTGAAATGTACACAGTTCTTTTCTTTATGGGCCAAGGTCAGATACTTTTTGAATGGACCATGCACATATATATATATATATATATATATATATATATATATATATATATATATATATATATATATATATATATATATATATATATATATATATATATATATATAAATTGGAATTAATGGTTAAAGATGTCAGAACTTCCAGTTTTGAGTTATATTCCACTATCAATGTAACTTGTTCCCTTAGATGAAGTGGTCCTTTCAGATAACAATGTGAGACAATTCTTACCTCCCATGACTCCTTGGTCATCTCAGTCAGCTCCCCACCAATGCCGTCCTCAGCTTCTGCTCTCTCACGATCCTGTTCTGTCCACAGGTCTGTCTCCTCCTCCACTAGGATGAAGCCTCGGGATGCAACCTCCTCTTCATTGAGCTCCCCGTATATATCATGCGCCCACAGTTGGAAGAAATTGTACAACTCATCCGACCTAGACAAAATAATAAGAAATAAAAAAACACCATAAATTTCTAAGGACTCATTTTGTCTAAGTATATCGAGTTTTCTGTCTAGTTACCACATCATGATGTAGTGACCATACTAGTTTTCTTTGTTTATTTCCTAAAGTTATGTGAAAAAGAAAGGCTGCAATAGATTGGAAGTGGTAAAAAGAACAGCTTAGAAGTATGTGAGTCCTCTTTCACTACATGAGAGATGCATGACATTCAAGGACAGACAAAATCTTTGTATAGTCATCCTCAGTTAGAGAGAGAGGGAGGGAAAAAAAATAAATAAAAAAATAAAAAATAATGCAGAAATCCTAACTTTATGGAAGCAGATTTCTATCATAAATATTACATAGTAATATTTTTAGATAAAAGGCTCTTGAAATATTCAGTGTAAAAAAAATAAGTTCAAGATCTTTTAAACTAAAGGAATAATTTTTAAAAATGTGTCGAGCACATAAATAAAAGAATTGAGTTTTCTGACATTAAAGATGATTCATGAAGTTTATCCTATTTTGCTCAGAAAATGGTCTGGTCAGTAGAGAAGCCTATTCCTGTGAACTCCCTTCCCAAGCAGCTTGTTTTCTCTCTCTCTCTCTCTCTCTCTCTCTCTCTCTCTCTCTCTCTCTCTCTCTCTCTCTCTCTCTCTCTCTCTCTCTCTCTCTCTCTCTCTCTCTCTCTCTCTCTCTCTCTCTCTCTCTCTCCAGTGGATTGTCATTTCATATTTCCAACATTCATTCTGTTCGTTTCTCACTGAAAGCAAAAGCTACTGCTCACTGCAATGGTGTAGTAACTGAAACCATCAAACTCAGAACATCAAGACATTTTTTTAAAAGACCAAAAAAATAATACAAAAAGAAGAAAAAAAATGACACATAGTGAGAGAATAATAAAGAATAGCGAAACTAATTCAGGTTTTAGTAATACTTCAGGCAAAACAGGTTAAAGGAGTTGAGTACTTTGCTGTCAGGGGCTCAATCCCCAGTCACTCCTGTGTATATTCATGGCCTGTCATGGTTGGTATCTCATTGGTTCCTCACATTCTAAAAAAAATAAGTATGTTAAGATTTGTCTCATTGTGTGTCCTTTATCATGTGCTGAGACTATAGAGGACACTGAGTTTGAGAGAGGTCAGTAGATATGGGGAATATTCTTGGGATCCTTAATTTTCAGCAGTAAAAGAATGATGAAAATTATAAAGTCCATTTGTTACAGATCTCACCATTCTTTGCCTTATAAGTGAGATAATTGTTCAATAAAGTAGGTGACAAGATAGAACCTTGAATAACTCCACTAACAGGCATAGAAAACTAGTGACTATAACATACAACCATATACTTCACCAGTCCAAATGAAGGCAAAAAAATCCATCAACACAATTCTATCATTTTAGAAAAATTTATGTAGCACTGTTTGAGTGACTGTACCTATTTTTGGGGATGCTAAACCAGTATTCAGGCCTCATCCTCTTCTTGCCATAAGACATGACTGGAGTAGATTTGGGTATTATTCTGTTGGCTGGTTTCCCCATCCTGAGGCAGAGGTAAAGTGGGGGATCCTCACAGGAGGTGGCAGGCTTTGGAATCAGTTCTGGTATATGAGGAGAGAGTTTGGAGTGTTAGAGACAGGGAAAAGCTGTATATGTTAATTATTTCTAAAACATTTCAACATTGAAGTATGTATCTTCTAGGTGCTTCAATGATATGGTCTACAAACAGACTGTGTATGTGTGCAAGTGTCTGTGTACTTGTGCCTGCGAGCATCACTACCTCCTATGAGCACACAAGTTCCAAGAGTGCAGAACAGACGGAGTTGTGCCAAAGGGAGATGTCACTTCATGCGAGGATGTAGAAAAGATTTCTAAATCATAAAAAAAAAAAATACATAAAAATTAGTGTGTGAGATATAAATATTGAAAAGAGGACTAGAAGACACCATCTGAAATTAAAGCAGTAACAGGCTGAACTCCATAGACTGATGGAGTGAAAGCATGAAGCCTTTATGAAGAAGAAACTTTCTAGTACCTTTCAATGAGTCCTCCTTGATGCCTAAACCTTTCAGCAGAAGAAAGGTTGCATTAGTTATTATTGTTTTTATATACATTGTTAAAATATATATATATCTACTATTCAAAACAGCCTTACCTAAAGTTTTCAAGATATACTAAATAAAAATCTTAATTTGAAAATTCTGATATATGGATAATTTAGCCATCTATAATAATTTGTCTTTCATAATCAACAAGAATATCCACGTGAATCATTGCCCATCAATGCTACAGTGACAGATGACTCAGTGAGTGGTTCACAGCCGTAGCAACCAAACACTTCAATGACACTGAATGAAAGTATCATTATGCCAACAACTTGAAACTTTAAATTAGTTTACTGATTACATTTTACAAAACAAAATTTGCTGATTGTAACCTTTAATATAATTTCATAAATTTTCACCATTTTCTCATCATTTTTAGATCGCTGTGCTTTATTTTTTTATTACAATATAATACTAAAGGGAAACATTGATAATAATAATAATAATTTAAAAAAATGACAACATGGTGGGTAATCTATAAATATTCTATCCTGATACTGAATGCACTGTTTAGTCTCCCTGATTCTCCTGATCTACCAAGAAAGAAGAGATTTTGCAAACAAGATAAAATTAAATTTTGCTTCATGTCTTCATTTTTCACCTTTAAAAATGCCAAAATGGGAATGAAAAGAATGAGTTGATTTGTAAATACATATGTCTCTATGAATGAAAAAAACCTTAAAGATTACAGCAACATGTTGAAAGTGTTGACAAGCTGCATAACTTGTGGATCATTAGTGATGCTAAGTCTGATCACACATAACACAAATAGTATACGGTTCAAATAAAATCAACAACAGAATGAATCTTATCAGAGTCAGACATAAGGCATTGTGTATCAAATATGGGGATAACTTGTCATTTATGAATGCTGAATGCTCAACTTCACACTGGATGCTTAACTTCACACTGGATGCTTTTACTTCAATGTTTCCTTTCAAATCAGTAACTTAATTCACTGCTAGATAAGTTATTAATTCTTAGTAAAGGAAAGAAAACATTCTTACATTATATATTGTGGTATGTATAACAATCTCACAGACTGATTACTAATTCTATGAAAATATATTCCAAAACTTGTTATATAAATGGCATATTATGGCAGAGTGGCAGATGTCTTAGAATAATTGTGATCATCTGCTGAGTCGAATGGAATTCCTCAGGGAACTGCAGTAAACTGAATTATTACATGGCCACCCAGCAAATGTCCTATGAGAGGATGAAATCTGATACCATGGCATTGTTACCAGATATTATGTCAGTTTTGAAAGGAGAGTAGTGAGACAAATGTGCAATGCTGCTGTCAGAGATGGCTCGGTGAACAGGGACCTGTGAAAATTTTGTGTTAGCAGTATTTGTGGAGTGTAGAGTATTTGAGGGAGGTGAAGCACAGTATTTTGGTCAAATGGAGGAACATAGTGATTCAGTGAGGAATGTTTGTCAGCCTGAAGTCAAATATAGTACAGTAAATAGTGTGTAAGTTGAATTCCCAACAAAAAACTACACATTAAAGGATATGACAGAAAAATGTATACACAGATGGCTTAGCAAGCTGCCATTGTATGACTACGGCTTGTCAGCATGATCATGGAAATAGGAATAAAAATAATTGAACCTTCAAATCTTTTTTGTTATCTTTCCAACTGAAATGCGTGTATTGGAATATTGGAATACTATATACTGAAACCACAAGACAGGATCTAAGCTGGCAGTCGTAATCAAGGAAGTGACACACAAATACACTCGACCCTTGAAACAACGGACCTCCCATCAACGGATTTCGGAAACTACGGACAAATTCTGGAGTCTGGTTTAATCTACGGATGAATATTAAAATGCGCGATTGTTCGTTCCCGGCAAATTATTGTCCGGAAGGTATTAATATTTATTAAACTGACCATGCTCATGTCATCTATTTCAGGTTATTTGTTGTACTTAATGCTTTGTAATACTGCTTGAATGATTTCTTAATTACACAGTATTTTACGTACATTTTATACAGTTTTTTACGTACTTTTGCAAAGAACGGACTTTTGCAATCTACGGACAGGGTCGTGCGCGCATTTGTCCGTTGTTTCGAGGGTCGAGTGTATATTCATGAAAAATTAAAGGAATTGTAGTTCCTCACAGGAGAAGAAAATCATAGCCTATATAGAATTGAGTGTTGTACCTTGCAATATTAATATGATATTCATATATATCCGACAAATCCAATGCTCTGCACCATGCATCAGCAAATAACACATCTTGAATTAACACTGGGTGAAGGATTGAAAACGGTATTCACTCTATTGAGTGTATTCTACTATCAAATAAACCAAAATTAATCACTGTGAATACGCATAGACATTTAATCATATTCAAGTGTGAACTTTTATTTAAATTGTAGAAAAAATTGGAAATAGCATATGAGAGTATTATCACACTTCACAAAGGAGTTACAAAACTTAAATCTTCAGTTAATGTCAGTTACTTTTATATAACACATGACAGGCACACAGTAAGCCTTGCTCTATGAAGGAATCACACATAAAATACAGTATGAACACAGGAGACACATTATCACCTTCCCAGCCTTGACAGGGAGGCACACCTGGACACACCCACAGAGGAGGCACACAAAAATATATCCACAATGAAGGCACACATGAAAACCCATGAGACACACATGAAAACCCACAAATGACACACATGACTACACCCAAAGAGGAGGCACACTTGAATACACCCAAAAAGGAGGCACACTTGAATACACCTGAAGAGTATGGACATTTGGATACACCCACAAATTCATGCCAACAACAAGGCACCATCAGCTTCCTCTCTTACCACCCTGGCCAGCTTGATGTATTTTGTTTAATCAGCATCAATGAATAAGAACAGAGTACTTTTTGAATACAAAGTGTATGTACATTTCATTAATTATCTGAATTGTTTGGTGACCAGAAATCTACCATATCTATTTGGTAGAAAGACTGCAAAACACATGCATATATGTCTCTTTCATATGCATGAAAATGTTACTGAAAAAAAGTTTCAATGACTGAAATGCAGTTCTAAAATAATAGTTAATGTAGACAACAAAGTAATAAGTGGTAGTGAGAGATGGAGGCTGGCAGTGGTGACTGTGGTGAGGGACATACCCAGATCACGTAGGGATGAGAAGTGGGGACCTAGAACTAATCAAGAAAAAAAGACAATTACCCATTAGCTCAGACCCAAGTGGCTTCTGTTCACTCTCCTTTTGACCAGACTTTAGCATCACTGACTTATCATTTCTGTGAGAATAACTTGGTTGATGAGTTTCTTTGTTTACACTTTGGTTTTCTTGAGTCTTTAACTATTCTGTTGATCTACAATTAAAAAATATTTGACTTTAAAAACTGATAATGAGTTACCTATTTATACAATTTTCCACAGTACATGAGTAACAGTGAAGTCTACTGTTGGTTACTGTGACAATTTTGGCGCCGATTGTAATCTAGTGTTGACCAGAACAGTCAGCACAGGAAGATTAACTGCACCTCAGGAACATAAACCAGTGTTATTAATATTAGAGAGAGAGAGAGAGAGAGAGAGAGAGAGAGAGAGAGAGAGAGAGAGAGAGAGAGAGAGAGAGAGAGAGAGAGAGAGAGAGAGAGAGAGAGAGAGAGAGAGAGAGAGAGAGAGAATGAACAAAAGGTAAAGCATATTGGGAAATAAACTTACTGTCAAAGGAGGCAAAGAGCTCTGGCATGTCGTCCATACTGACCATGCTCTTCAGACCAAACTTTGGTCCCTCTTTATATTGGGCTCTCTTCTGAGCCTGCTGCTGCTGCTGTTGTTGTTGTTGTTGTTGCTGCTGCTGCTGTTGCTGCTGCTGTGGCTGTAGCTGGCTGAGGGCAGCACTGGAAACTGGTGGTTGACTGCTGTTGTTAGTGATGTTGGAACTTGGGGCTGTTTGTGGCAAGAGAGGCTGCTGGTTGGTGGGTCTTCGCATCAAGTCCATTGAGGGTCGTCTGCCAGGGGAAGTTTTGAGGTTATAAAGATTGTGATCTGCTGGAATGTCCTTTTTATTTCAAGTATTAGTAAGAATCTACAAAACATATTCTTTTCATTGTTTTATGCAATGTTGATTGAATGAAATTTAAATACTTCAAATTTAGTACAAAACTTAAATATAGCATCACATTTAGAATATAGAATGAAGACAGAAAGTATGTCTCCTGATTGGTGCATAAATGAAGAATAGGATTAATAAATATTAGCTAACATTTATCTGAAAATGCAATGAAAAGATCACAGAACTGCCACAAAGCAATTTGTGCATCATTACATAATTTATAATTTTTCATTGCAATAAATGATGCATAAAAATACTTTTTTCATTGTCTTTTTTTTTAATGTGTGTTTTTGTATTCATGATTATTATCCTTGTGTAAGATATGGACCATTTCTTGCCCTTATTGTAAAAGATTACCTACACACACACACACACACACACACACACTGAAGACATAAAAACCAGTCATGAAGAAAAAGACCTTGGGGTGACAATTACCAATGACCTATCGCCAGAGAGACATATAAACAAAATAATTGGAGAAGTATTGAACTTATTGAGGAACATAAGAGTGGCGTTCGTATATTTAGATGAAGAAATGATGAAGAAAATAATTACTGCAATGATAAGACCAAGGCTTGAATATGCAACAATACAGTGGGCTCCGAACTTAAAGAAACACATAAGGAAACTAGAGAAAGTACAGAGGGCTGCAACAAAAATGGTGCCTGACTTAAGAGATTTGACTTATGAAGACAGACTGAACAGAATGCAACTTCCGACCCTGGAAAACAGAAGAGAAAGGGGAGACCTGATAGCAATATACAGAGTGATGATTGGCATGGAAAAAATGGATAGGGAAGATCTGTGTATGTGGAATGAAAGAATGTCGAGAGGGCATGGGAAAAACTAAAATGGCCACTTATAGGAGAGATGTGAAAAATATAGCTTCCCTCATAGAAGGGTGGAAGCATGGAATAGTTTAGACGTGGAAGTGGTCAACGCAAGGAATATTCATGATTTTAAGAAAAAGCTGGACATTAGTAGATATGGAGACGGGACAGTACGAGCATAGCTCTTTTCCCGTATGTTACAATTAGGTAAATACAATTAGGTAAATACACACACACACACACACACACACACACACACACACACACACACACACACACACACACACACACACACACAAATTTGAAAAAGATATTGTAGACAAGAGTAAGGAACATCCAAAATTGTTTTACAGGTTCATAAATGGTAAACTTAAAAAGAGAGAGTCCATTGAAAGATTAAAAGGAGAGCAAGGGATAGTAGATGAATGACCCTAAGAATATTGCAGAATTGCTAAATAATAGGTTTCAACAAGTATTTACTAAAGAAACAATGTTTGTAAAGCCTCAAAATGTAGAAGGAAATGTGCACATGGATGACATTAAGATACCTAAAAAGGAGTTATATAAAATGTTGGAGGAACTTAAAGATGATAAAGCGATGGGACCAGATGAAGTTTCAGGAAAATTATTGAAGGAATGTAGAGAAGAACTGATTGATCCATTATATGATATTATAAGGTGTTCATTAGAAACAGGGAAGTACCAGTAGAGTGGAAAAGAGCTGAAGTGGTGCCCATTTATAAGGGAGGCAGTAAGGAAGAGCCTCTTAACTATAGACCTGTGTCTTTAACAAGTGTGGTCGGTAAGATTTGTGAGAGGGTGATAAAGAAATATTGGATACGGTTCCTGGAGGATCATAAGTTATTATCGGATCATCAATTTGGCTTTAGGAAAGGGAGGTCATGTGTAACAAATCTACTGAGCTTTTATTCAAGAGTGGTTGACAAAATACAAGAGAGAGAGGATGGATGGACTGTGTATATTTGGATTTAAAAAAGCTTTTGACAAGGTACCTCACATGAGACTGCTATGGAAATTAGAGATTTATGGAGGACTGAAAGGAAAAGTGTTAAAGTGGATGGAAAACTACTTGAGATGGAGGGAGATGAGAACGGTAATAAGGGATGCAAAGTCGGACTGGTTGGTGGTGGAGAGTGGAGTCCCACAAGGTTCAGTGCTGGCACCAATACTTTTCCTTGTCTATATTAATGATATGCCAGAGGAGTAAACAGTTATATTAATTTGTTTGTGGATGATGCGAAGTTGTGTAGGTGTGTGAAGAGTGAAGAAGATTGTGAAATTTTACAGGCAGATCTGGATAAGATTTGGGAGTGGAGCAAGAGGTGGGAGATGGAATTTAATCTGAGCAAAAGTCATGTAATGGAGATGGGGAAGAGTGGAAGACGGCCAAGAGGGTCATATAAGATGGGTGAAGGAGTAGTGTTGAAAAAGGTGGAAAAGGAAAAGGATTTGGGAGTGATAATACAAGACCATGGGCAGTTTGAGGCTCATATTGACAAGATGTTTGGAGAAATATATAATTTGATTAGAAATATTGGATTAGCCTTTCATTATATGGATAAAGATATGATGAAGAAATTAATTAGTACTGTAATTAGACCAAGATTGGAATATGCTGGGGTGGTTTGGTTCCCTTATTAAAAAAGTATATAAGGAAGTTGGAGAGATTGCAGAGAATGGCAACAAAAATGGTTCCGGAATTGGCAGAAATGACCTATGAGGAGAGATTAAAAGAAATGAATTTGCTTACCTTGGAACAAAGAAGAGAAAGAGGAGATTTAATACAGATTTATAATCTGTTGAGCAGTTTGGATGAAGTGGATAATGAGCAAATGATGTTGAGAGAGGAAAATTTAAATAGAACTACGAGATCGCATAGTAAAAAGATAGCCAAGGGAATATGCTTGAAAGATGTGAAGAAATATAGTTTCCCACAGAGATGTGTGGAGGTGTGGAATAGTCTGAGTGAGGAGGTGGTGTCAGCGAGAAGTGTGCATAGTTTTAAAGGAAAGTTGGATGTGTGTAGATATGGAGACGGGGCCACACGAGTAGTGAATACACACATATATGAAGGCAGAATTATTGATCTTCTAGCCTAGCTGGGCTGCAAAGTCACACCACCTTAGCTTGCATTGCTTGCCTATTCTCTTCTAGATGAACAGGTCATACAATGAGAGAGGAAACTGTCACCTGTCTCCATCTAGCCTGCAATTCAAACCTACATGGTCTTGGCAAAAACCTAGGCATCCTAAGGTCTATAATACTGAATTGCTCACTTTCTAAATGACACCTATGTAGTGTATATAATACAGGATGGGTATATAAAGTGACCTTGGGGTTTTGAATTGACAAACATTGTGAGCATGGAGTACCACCATTAAATAAATAAAGCTGACAATGCAGGAAGGTATAGAGCCTTTGAAAATAGAGCATGACAGATCAAGTGAAACATCTCAAAAGGAAACATATTAAAAACTCACAAAAATAAACTCCATTCAGTTTTAAAGAATTTTTTTATAAATTGAAAGTTAAAGAAAAATATCTGATCTTTCAACTAGAAATAACTTACTGCCAATAACAAAAAGTCAACTGACAATGCTGACCTCAGAAATAAGTAGATGCAAATGACCAAATAAAAAGGTTTGTAAAGACTGACTCATTCTAAATTCCATAAGATCAAACTTCATACAAATATTACAAAGCATATATGAAACTACTTTATTATCTTTTATCTTATAAAAACATTCATGAAACTTTAGTTTATGAAGTGACAAATAAAGCAAACCCAAAGATTACTATGTACAGTATATCCCTATATAATGACAGAAAATAAATAATAAATAATCTTGTTATATGAATGCTAAAAAAGGGATTCATGAGAATCTTTATAAAGTCTTAGTAAAAAATCTTGAATTATCTCTGTTTTTTCAGTAAATTCTACAGCTTTGTTTATATTCTATATGTACTCCATTAAAAGAGACTTGGCCTAAAGCAGTCAAGGGCTTTACTTATATTGTACACTGATGGGAAATAGTTTTTATACAGCAGAGCTTAAAATACTGTTATATGATAACAATTTTATTCTTCTAAATATACTTGCCAATATATGGTGCCAGTTTTTGAGAAAAAAATTCAGATAACCTTTTTGAACACTGCAAGTCAAGTATGGCAACACTGCAGCGTGCTAGTAGTGGCATGAGATTGGAGTTGCTCAGCATGAAACACAGTTGTATTTATAAAACTTAGGCAATAATATGACAGGTCAGGATGGACACTGGCATTGCAACCTACACTATGCTTTCTAGAGAAATAACGACTAAAAGAAGCACTTATATCTTTAGTAACTGAGGGAGAAGAGTAACCTTATGGAATAATGAGAAACATGTTAATACTTCCTTGTGGCCAGACTGGCAAGAACTGTCCTCCTTTGGTACCTAAGTTGCCTGTGTAAGCTTTTTTTCTATTAGTCTACTATATCTATATATTTTAAATACCCCAAAACATTTAACAAAGTATGTTAATTTGCTGGCTAGCATACTACTGCAAATTGATAATGTAATGCTATCATGTGCATGCCTCACAAAAGCATCAATACATGCACATATTGCCACTATGAGATTGATGGCTATTTATATCTTGAAATAGTCTGTGTGATCAATGTTTCATAATAATACAAAAAAGAAAAAGAAAAAAAAAAAAAAAAACTGATCTGTTTATAGCTAATAACTGAATATTTTGCATTGAACATACTACATAGATTATGTTTGGTTGGAAAAAGATGGATATTTGCCTCAGTCAAGTCCAGTGCAAAACATTGGGAGTCTGCTGGTTCACCATTTATCATACATCAATGAATCATAATTATCATAATTTGTACTCATTTAAGATTTTCCTTGCAACCTCTTGACCTCAAATTCCAGTGAGAAGAAAGTACACAATCACATGGCAATTACTGTGATCTTTGTTTATTATGTATCTGTATTAGATGGTTGTCTTGAAACTCTCCCTCAGGAGGTGGCCCTATGTAACTTAATAAAGTAGATACACACCATTAGCAGATGGCATTTTAAAAAGATCTGTGAATGGCAATACACATTATGGGATACTGCAATGACATAGGTTAGATAGTCACAAATTTTAGTACTAATTTACTTGAAAATAGTCTTTTGTATATATAAATTCATGAATAGGAGCCAATGAATTTTAATTTAAAATTAAAAATAAGTTTTTCTTATATACAAAAATAACTAATAATTTGACTAATAAGACAAAACTATTGCAAAAATTACATTATTAATTACACAAACATTCCAAGAAAAGCTGTCAAATGAGAAACACAAAAAGATATGGATCCTCAAAATCAGTCAACTCTGACGATAAACATGACTATGGGAGGGTGAAAGAAACAAACGACGAATTTGGGACAAGACATTTGTAGACACAACGCAGACAAGACAAGAGTAGAAAGTCACATAATGAAGGACTAAAAGACCATAAAAAACATGCAAGACTTCAAAGACAGAAAGTGTGCAAGCAGAAAGGCCAGAAGCTCAAAGGGTGGGAGGCAGGAGGAACTCCATGGCACACCAAGACCTGACTGCCCCGCTTACCCTGGGTGAAATATGGGTATGCCTTTTCTTTCCTCCTTGTCATTACCCAAGCTGCTCTGTTTGCGGTAAAATACAGATTGGGCAACACGGTACCCCTCGAGGGATCCCGGGGGGGTGCCCAGCTCTGTTACATCTCGCACTGAGCTTGAGGAGTCAGAGGGGGAGCGAGCGAAAAGCCCACTACTGAAGTCAACCAGATATTTGGGCGAACTGTGGTGACAAGACAGAAGTTCATGCTGGGCTCACCTGGGTTACAGGCAGTTGCAAATTATGGCATGTCTTGTATGATGGCATTCAGAGCAATGAGCTTAACCAAAAATGCAAAGATGCAGTAAAACTTAGCAAAAAGCTTTACTAATCTGCACTAATGCAGCATAACTCCTTCAAATTCATGGGAATTTAACACAGACAAAAAGTGAAGGGTTACACTTTTATATTTCAATAACATCATTTCAGTGAACAATTAAGTGGTTTAAACAAAAATATTCTACTCCATTTATTTTAGAAACCTTTTCTATCAGAGATTACTAACATCTTTACAGGAGATGGTTTCATTATTTCAGTTTGTTTTGATTATCTGACTTAAACTGCCCTTGGAGTTTAATGTTTCATACTCACAAATCATAAAGAAACCAACCCCTGATGTAATTTTGTGGGAAAGTTAGTATTATGGTTGTCCAGAATAAATATAACTCATAGATTTCATTATCCAAAGAAAATTATGTTGCGAGTTGGAAAAACTTTGAGATCTTACTGCATTTTTAAATGAGATTGTACTGTTGAAGGAAAAGTGCCTTTGGTTCATACAAGACATATATAGTTTTAAAATGCTTACAACATGCAAAAGCTTAATGTAATTTATGATAATAAAATGTGTGAGGATCAATATTTGGAATGTGAGTACTTTTAATCTAGCCTGAGTCACTCAGCAAACACTAATGAGGACTAGTGCTGACCTGGCCTGGGAAGGAAAGGTCCACCAGGCTCAGAGAACAAGTCTATATTCCTAAGTCACACAAAATACTGTGCCAATAAATGTCTAATAGTTATTTCTTTATTGCTAGTCTATTGAAAGAATTATGAAACAAAAAAGTTAACTAATAACTTATCCATTGTAATTTAATGATCCATCTATATATGACATTAGAAAAGAATACATACTGAAATAACTATTTACAGTTTGATGAAAGAAAGGTCAAACTCATTTGATCTATGAATATTATAAAACATAAGAAATAAACATTAATTGATAACTTTACAGTCCAATCTATCAACATGGGTAGAATAAGTAAAATATTTTGTATTTACAAGTTGTTACTACAAAGAACCTGCTCCTAGTTAGAATTAATGTAACATACATTTGCAAAATTGTCATTATCTCATGCTCATAAAATTTCATATCAGTGCAGATTCAAAACTGTGCATGTGTGAGTCCAAAAAAGTGTGTTGTGTTAAGATGCAAACAGGGAATGTTGAGTTCTGCTCTGGCTATGATCGACCAGTTTCAAAGTGTCAGAGAAATATAATATCTTTACTATACTCAAAACTATTTATGTAGGCAGGTAACCACTACCTACAGTCTCTTTAGATAAATAGCAAGGCAAGCAACTCACTAAGTTTATCAAAGCAGAAATCAACTACTTCCAACTGTGAAACTGCAAAGCAAAGCCTGCACCATGAAAGGCAGAGAATCAGGTGTCAGCTTTATTAGTGCCGTGAGCTGCAGTCTCTCTCACCTGGACAACATACTGGAAACGTTGGACATACTGAACACATTGGAGAAGACCCCTGGCTTGGCTCCCTCTGGCCCCTCAGTAGGAGGGTGAGGACCTACAGGGGGAGCAGAAGAGGGCTGTACACCAGCTGGATGTGGCATATTTTCTTTCTCTGTACTAAAGCTTTCCATCCAGGACAATGGGTAGGACAGCCGCTTCAGGACCTGTAAGATGGTTTATATGACAATCCCTCATATCTTAAATCTATCATGTACTAGAGTAAACCCATTCTTAAAATGCTTGAAAATAATCTAATCTTTGATTCAGAAAATACTGCATATGTGCCCTCTGACACCTCATCCAACTTATAATCATTTTCATAATCATAGGAAACACCAGTGCTAATGCCTACAACCCTTTTCATTTGATCAAAGCTAATAATAAGAAATTCTAAATAGGGAATATTTTGAGATATATATATAATATATATATATATATATATATATATATATATATATATATATATATATATATATATATATATATATATATATATATATATATATATATATATATATATATATATATATATATATATATATATATATATATATATATATATATATATATATATATATATATATATATATATATATATATATATATATATATATATATATATATATATATATATATATATATATATATATATCTGGGGTAATGTTTCTATGGTAATAAAGCTTTCTATGGAATACTTTGTTATACTGACACTACATAACACACAAAGAAAAGGAGGGCACTTTTCATTTAAGACTATGCACTTACAATTCAACAAGGTTAAATACTGTACTTGCTTTCAACAGGGAGCTAGTACAGCATCACTACCAGTGAGCTGAGAAGCCTGAAATGCTGCTATGGGTAATACTGAGGCCCAGTCACCTATGGGACTGGGGCTGATGCTATGGAGTATGTTATGAGGACCATCTGACCTGCAGGGCCTTGAGGGTAGGTCAAGGATACAGACATGCTGGTGCCACCTGGCTCTCACCTCTGACTGGCCTGACCGAAGAGCACTGAGAGGCCTGGGTGTGGCGGAAGCCATGGGGGCGGTGGGAGGACTGGTACCTGATACTGTACGCCACACCCGGCTTTGTGACACCCACTATATAGGTGTGGGAAAAAACTAATAGTCTAAGACTCTGATAAGTGTAAGTAAAAATGTGAAACCTACTCAAAAACTTTGCAAAAAAAACCTGTAACCTATAAGATTTTAAAAGTTGCTTAAAACATCTAATTCCAATACCAATCCCCGGAAACATGATCCTACATATTACTGTTTGAGGGCAGTCTGGAACCTATTTCATTCCTGAATATATATATATATATATATAAGAAAAAAAGCATGCAAGTGGAACAAGATTCAACAATGACATACTCATATCCACAGTAACATATAAAGCAAATATTGGATAAGAAATATGAATACAACAGAAAACAATTAATAATGAGGAAATTACCTTCTATATGTGAATATAAAATGACAAAGGTGAAAAATTATACTAGTTATGTATTCCTTCCAATGGTCCAGATAAAACCAGTTTTATCATCTACATTATATGAAGCTGCACATCTGACATCTGAAGGTGAAGACTGGCTGAGCTGTGCAGAGAAAGTGCTTAAAATAGATCCACACTATGTAATTTGATTTGTCTTATTCTTGAAGTTGAAGTATTTCTATACCAATAAACCACCAATATGAATCTTTCCCAGAGTTAACCACTTTAGGTGAGAATTTCAGTAAAGTTTGATTTCCTTGACTAACCTTTTGTTTACGTGTTTCTTGCAGGTTGTTTTCACTTGTAGTATCTGGTGAAGCTTCTTCTCCCTCCCCTGATAGATCAAATGTCACTGAAGTTGTTCTCTTTTTTTCATTGGTAAGTGGGTCATCAGAAATATTGGGTGCAGGAGTATCACTTTGAGCAAGGTCCTGAGCAGCTTTGTTATCACACACTGTTTGAGCAAGGATTGGGCCTGAGGCTTGGGTGGCCTCTGCAATGGGAGTGAGGTCCCCCACCACTGGTGGCTGCTGGGCAGGTGATGGCTGGCCAGACAGAGGCTGGCCCTCTCCATTGGCTGGGGATGTATCTGACCCAATGGGGGAGAGCAATTCTTGCTCAAAGGCCTTGGGGAAGGCAGAAGTCTCCCTGGTATCTCCACCACAGGAGCAAGAGGAGTCATTATCATCCTGGGAGGCAGCAAGCTCAGGAAAAGTGGTGTCTTTACTAAGAGATGCATCCTTTCCTGGAGATTCTTGGCTCCCCATTCTCTCCACCTGTCCTGCAGGCCCCCAGTAGATTTCTGGCTTGGGAATTTCAGGCCTTTATGGGAAATAATATACAAAGTAGACTTTGTAGAATAAATTATTTCAAACATTCTATCATTATTGAATTAATGTTTGAATTTATAATAATGAACATTTAGTGTTGAGTTGTATGATATATTATTTTCTGTACCTTATATGCAATTATCTAGTGAATTTACAAAATCAGTGATTTGATGAATTTTGCTTGTTAATGCTCCCAATGACTACTAACCAAAATAAATATAGTATTTTAGGGAGACAATGAAGGGCTTCTATATATATATATATATATATATATATATATATATATATATATATATATATATATATATATATATATATATATATATATAAAAAGAGGAATTCAGAAAACTGCTATAACAGTGTGACACTGAATATGGCAAACAGACTGGAAGCCTTACGTTAACTGGGTAATGAACTGAATAAGGCTGCAAGCATGGTAAAAAAAAAAAAAAAAGGAATATTATATAAAATATGTATCTATTACACAGTTGCTCTAAACAGCCACATAGATCACTGAGACTCACTTAGGGAGGTTAGTGTCCTTGACTCGCATGTGAGCAATGTCATAGTACAGAGCTGCGTTCACCACGAACTCCATGGGCGCAATGACTCCATAACTCTCGGGACCATGTTCTATCACCAGTGGATCAGACACATTGGGGTCAAACATAACAGCATTGGGAGTGACTAGAAGAACTCCAGCCACCACACCCTGCAACCACAATAACAGACATTTCACAAAAAAACTCTGTATATTCTGCTTATATTAAGCATCTAAGTTGGTTGAAAAATACTTAGGTTTTGGTTGACTATAATTCACTCAGGCCTTGGTCAGGCAGCATACATTTAAATTTACATATGAGTACAAAGGCTAGCATAATGAACAAAACATGTCTTGTTCTCCTCCCATTGTCTCTTTACACAAGACTGGTAATCATTAATTGGCAAATATGGCCCATTAACTATATCAGCTAAAGTGTAGGCCTGAGATATGCATTTACCTGGCCATCTGTAATGTGCCGCACACTAATCTTCAGGAACTTTTCCAGACATTCTTTATCAAGTGATTTCTCTGTTTCCATAGAATTGGCAGGTGTACGAGGACAGGTGTGGGGTGAGGCAGGGCTCCTCAGGTCCACACGGTGGTTGGGGCTTGGGGGCCGGATGTGTGTCAGGGAATCTGAGAAGATAGAGGATAATTACACTATTGTTCTGGAAAAATTATTGTTACAAGTTATTATATGTAAATACTGCAAAGCACACAGTCATCATCATATCTGATGCCTGCTGGTCTATGAGGAATTTCTGTGAAAGCAGTTACAACCAAAATCATAATTCCAATATGCCTCTGTAATCAGTGATAGTCCTTATGCTCTAAAATCTTTTATCATTAAAGTTGGGATTTCAATCTGTATTATACATACATGATGATTGTTGGTATATGATGAGTGACAAACACTGTCAACCTACATTACTTTAGGTGTTGGAATGTCTTAAGAATTGCAAACATCTTTTACAAAACTGCTGCATAGAGGCAACCAAGCACATCACTATGGTAAAACTGAAAATTCTGCACATGCCAAATAAACAATAAAAAGACAGATGACAGACTAACCATGGCCTCCACCGGTATCATCCGGTGGGTCTTGGATGCCAGGCTTGTCATCCAAGGTCACTGTTGCCTTGTCTGGCACAGCAATCACTTGGCCGGGGTACACAAAGCGTGTCAAAAGTTTGTTCAACTTCGTGAGTTCTGAAGGCGTGGTGTCAAACCTTGCTGCAATGCTGGTCAGGGTGTCACTGGCAGTTACCTGCAGATAGGGTTAATAAGTTATTATCTTTGTCTGCAGATATTACAGCATATAGTAAAGCATGTGTGTGTGTGTGTATGTATATTTACCTAGTTGTGTTTACAGGAAAAGAGCTATGCTCATGCTGTCCTGTCTCCATACATATAGTCATCCAGTTTAGCCTTAAAGTCATGAATATTTCTTGCTTGAACTACTGTTTCATCCAACTTGTTTCATATTTCTATGCTTCTGTTTGGAAAACTATATTTCTTAATGTCTCTTCTACATGTGGCCTTTTCAATTTCATGCCATGTCCCTTTGTATTTCTTGAGTCCCGCACCAACAGGTCTTCTTTGTCAACTGTGTCCATTCCATTCCATGCCCTGTATGTAGCAATTAGGTCTCCTCTTTCTATCCTCTGTTGCAATGTTGAAAGTTTTAATATCTTTAATCTGTCCTCATACATTAGGTCTCTCAAACTTGGAACCATTTTGGTTGCAGCTCTTTGAATCCTTTCTCTCTCTCTGTGTGTGTGGTGTGTGTGTGTGTGTGTGTCTGTGTGTGTGTGTGTGTGTGTGTAATTCACTGTTTGATCTGCTGCAGTCTCTGACGAGACAGCCAGACGTTACCCTACGGAACGAGCTCAGAGCTCATTATTTCCGATCTTCGGATAGGCCTGAGACCAGGCACACACCACACACCGGGACAACAAGGTCACAACTCCTCGATTTACATCCCGTACCTACTCACTGATAGGTGAACAGGGGCTACACGTGAAAGGAGACACACCCAAATATCTCCACCCGGCCGGGGAATCGGAATCGAACCCCGGTCCTCTGGCTTGTGAAGCCAGCGCTCTAACCACTGAGCTACCGGGCCGTGTGTGTAATTCACTGTTTGATCTGCTGCAGTCTCTGACGAGACAGCCAGACGTTACCCTACGGAATGAGCACAGAGCTCATTATTTCCGATCTTGGGATAGGTCTGTGTGTGTGTGTGTAATTCACTGTTTGATCTGCTGCAGTCTCTGACGAGACAGCCAGACGTTACCCTACGGAACGAGCTCAGAGCTCATTATTTCCGATCTTGGGATAGGTCTGAGACCAGGCACACACCACACACCGGGACAACAAGGTCACAACTCCTCGATTTACATCCCGTACCTACTCACTGCTAGGTGAACAGGGGCTACACGTGAAAGGAGACACACCCAAATATCTCCACCCGGCCGGGGAATCGAACCCGGTCATCTGGCTGTGAAGCCAGCGCCTAACCACTGAGCTACCGTTGCTGTGTGTGTGTGTGTGTGTGTGTGTGTGTGTGTGTGTGTGTGTGTGTGTGTGTGTGTGTGTGTGTGTGTGTGTGTGTGTGCGTGTGTGTGTGTGTGCAAGAAATACAAAGATAGGCTCTAGCCACTCTACTACATCTGTTCCTCAAATGTACTATTATTATTATTATTATTATTATTATTATTATTATTATTATTATTATTATTATTATTATTATTATTATTATTATTATTATTAGTAGTAGTAGTAGTAGTAGTACTAGTTGTAGTAGCAGTAGTACCTAATAATAATAATAATAGTAATAATAATAATAATAATAATAATAATAATAATAAATAATAATAATAATAATAATAATAATAATAATAATAATAATGATAATAATAATAATAATAATAATAATAATAATAATAATATTAACACTAATAATAATAATAATGATATTAATAATAATAGTAATAATAACAATAATAATAACAATTAATAATAATAATGATAACAACAACAATAATAATAATAATAATAATAATAACAATAATAACAATAATAATAATAATAATAATAATAATAATAATAATAATAATAATAATAATAATAATAACAATAATAGAGATAACAATAACAATAATAATAATAATAATAATAATAATAATAATAAAAATAATAATAACAATAGAATTAATAAAAAAACAAGAGTAACATTCACACATTTCAAGCAACATGATTTTTAGAAAATATAAATTCTGTGATGAGTGTGGTGTGGGCAAATGGTTAATGTAGCACAATATACGTACGTCGCCAATGAGAAAATAAATAGACACACACACACACACACACACACACACACACACACACACACGGCCCGGTAGCTCAGTGGTTAGAGCGCTGGCTTCACAAGCCAGATGACCGGGGTTCGATTCCCCGGCCGGGTGGAGATATTTGGGTGTGTCTCCTTTCACGTGTAGCCCCTGTTCACCTAGCAGTGAGTAGGTACGGGATGTAAATCGAGGAGTTGTGGCCTTGTTGTCCCGGTGTGTGGTGTGTGCCTGGTCTCAGATCTATCCCAAGATCGGAAATAATGAGCTCTGAGCTCGTTCCGTAGGGTAACGTCTGGCTGTCTCGTCAGAGACTGCAGCAGATCAAACAGTGAAAACACACACACACACACACAAGAGAGAGAGAGAGAGAGAGAGATCGCCGGCCTGAAATAACTACCGGACGACATGGGACAAGCAAGCAGCGGCGGCTTACATTGCGTGTGATGGTGACCTTGTCCTCGCCGGCGTGGTAATAAGCGGAGGCTAGAGAGGTCACTCCGTCCACCAGCGATCGTACAGACGTCAGGGGTACCATAATGGTCTCTAGGCCCCAGAAAGAAGACCTTCCCTCGGCCTCCCTGCGCCACCCCTCGGCCGACGCCTCCGCAGACATGTCGAGTGTCGGGGTGTCTTTCTTTGGTGTGCTCGTAGTGATGGTAGAGTTGTCTCTAACAACGCCTCCCGAACCAGGATTAGCTGAACTGAACGCCAAGGTGTTCAGCAGCTTTTCTAGACAAGTGGCGTCATATGTAGCATGCGGGCATCGTCCTTACATTTGTCTGGATGAACGAGTGCAAGTGTCGCTATACGGGCAATCCACTACACCGCCTGACCGAAGTCAGATGTATTCACAGGCAACGATGTTTTTATCCTTTTATATAATTGTTACAAAATAATGCCTGTATATCCTCTACCTGTACGTCACTGCCACCACACTAGAAATATATTGCAATTCACACAAACACACTACAAGTACCGCTTTCACCTCCAATCAGGGAGCATCGTCGCGCAAGTGTGATGCGCCTCCCATCAGCGTTGAAGGCGGAGTCTGAACATTTACAGCTTGTAGGAAAAACAAAACAAAAAACGTTACACCATCGTGAGGCAAGGAAGGGAAATACCTGGTTAGCAACGATATGTTGGGACGTTAAGTTGCAACAACTTGAGCAAGAAAGTTTTGTTTGTTTGATGTTCGCAATGTGTGCTCAGTGACAACGTAAACTGCTGCTTCTTTTGAGTCGTGATTAATTCTAACTGTTGCCGGTACAAACACAACTTTTCTTTAAACTAGATAAAGAAAGAAAAGTGAAAAAAAAACTATGTGAGGGTTACGCATTATATTGAATGATTAACTCTACAGTCCCCAATAGATTAAGTAACAGATTACTGACTCTTCATTTGAATGTATGGTGTTATGTAACATATGAATATAAAACATTCTATTCTCGTTGACCTTTTCCTTCTAGTATTATCAGTGACTCACCATAAATGTCTCACTTTCCGGGCACAACACTTCACTATCACGAGACGAGCCACAAAAATAAGCTTCATCCCTATTGGTGTGTTTGTTTCATATAGTAAAGTAAAATATAAAGTAACTCGTTTATTTTGACGATACTTCAACATATATACAATTATCAAACATCGTTGACTTAAAAAAAAAAAAAAAATCCTTCCTCAATAACCATCGATCGATTCCGCGCCTCACTCCCCATCTCTATCCACACGGACGCGATGTTTTTTACTTGAACTCCATCAGTGTTCGTTGTACACTCAATTTCCCACCATTACTCTGGAAACTTGGAAAGCGAGCCAGCCAGGCCATATGACTCCACTCTTAATTAAACGCCCACAAAACACCAACACACGTTAGTGCAGCGTCTCAAGGTGACACGTAACCACCTTAACCGCAGCATGTCTGAGTCTTTCAGCAGTGTACATACAGTGTTCGTATTGCTTTCCCGGTACTTTGTTGAAAAGGAAATCGTGTCACTTTCACAGCTTTGTCGCTGAACGCAACAATACAATCCGCCTTTCTAGAACGCAATGATCCCAAGACTGATGTTTCTTCACCAAGCAACTGTTGATTTTTTAGAATATAGGCGATAATTCGATTCATAAGATTAAAATGTATTCAACAATGTAGTATTTATGTGAGGTAACTTTTTCTTTCGGAAAATGCAATACGACTTGAACTGTCTGTTTCCACGCAACAAGGCTCGCACCACACCAGTCACCACCTCCTCAGCCTGCCTCTCTTCACACCAGTTGGTCCAGGATCAACTGCAACCGTCATAGTTCACTGAGGCAGTGTGTGTGCGTGTGTGCTGAGTATGCCAGGCGTCACTGAGGTCCGTTCCCGTCAGATACTCAGATAGTGTATTGTAAATGTCCTTGCCCTCCCCGCCCTCAACCTCCGCCTCCCTCAGCCACCTCTCGTTTGGGACACTCCAGGAAAATCTATCTCAACGGTCATTGCTCTATCTCATGTCATATACGAACCATGCCTTATCTCTCCTTCAAGAAGACACTGTGCAAGATAACAAAATTGCTGAGAAAACTCTAACTGGTACTTGCGAAGCAGCAGGGTGGTCAACTGTTCCGAGTTGCTGCCTCATAACGATACCATGTAATACAACACTGTCAGTATAATGTAATGTTGTATTCCTGAGATTCATTTGGAAATATTTATAAACCGTAATCTCAACATGGAGACGGCAAGTGACGACAGTGAGGGTATATGTGCGCGATGCAACGCAGACGATGTGAGGAAATGGTTTCGTTCCAGGGATAAAAATAAATAAAACAAATAAAGTAACTAAATGAAAAAAAGAGAAACAAACTGAGCGAGGAAGCATATCATACACTGTTGTCAATGCTCATGATACGTGCATGGCTCGCATACTTATGACACTAGTGACCCTGAGAGCGGACTCGATCACCGCGTACCAGCCTACCGGCCGCACAGCCCCAGCAACCCGATCCATTCGGCTTGACTCAGCAGCCTCCATCAGCTAAGTCTTGTTCCCTGGTGGCTGTATAGGTGCGTGCATTCCATCCCTCCTGCTTACCGGCCAGTCTGAGTGAATGACCTGAGTGTTGCCTGACCTGCTGTGACATCAGTATGTCACAGCGGCAAATGAGAGAGGATATTTTAGGAAAAAAAATCATGATATACTGTACTAGGCTAATTAACATTAAAATTTCTAATCGAACGCCTTAATTTCTAAAAACTAGAGAAGTATTAGCAAAGATGAAATAATTCTTCTCGAGATATGATTCTGCAAAGACTATGGCTTGAACGTAGAAGGAAAGAGCAACAGATCTTGCTCTGTGAAATGGATTTGCAATGTAGTACCAAAACCAGCCTACATGAGCAAGTTCCTCGCTTGTATTCGCAAACATAGCGTCACTAAGGGGAAAATTCAGCAGTCATAAGCTGGAACGGTGATCACTAGGCACAATAGCCAATATACGTACATAATAATCACATTTTGTTGACGCCTGAAGTTGTCAAACGTCAAATGTGAATGGTCAGAATGCACCACATACGTTATCCCCTCCCTCTATGTGTTTTCTCTTTCTTGTGCTCTTAACATATTACTCTCACTACCAAAACAAATTTTAGACAGCCTCGCGACGCTCACATTCCCCTTTTTTCTCTTGATAAAACACGCTAGTCTGTCTCTCGATGCTCTCACCCCACCATTCATCCTTCATCCTTCACGCTGCACTTCTTCCCTTCCTTGGTTCCCCGATGTGCTGATATTCACGCGGAAATATTCAGTGAAGCTAACACACAATCTGATAATATTTGACGAGGGAGGGTGGTCAGCTGGGTCACCATTAAGGTTCAGAGTTACAGTGAAAGGATCATAACTTTTCAAACCTTAAAACTATCGATTTTCTTAACGTGGTGCTTAGAAACCTATATAGATAATCTCGCTAGAAGTACTGATAAGAAGTTCAGTAATCTCTCATGTGAAGGAGGCGCCTCGTGCAAGTCAGTCGTTCACGATATGATGATAATAATAATCTTTCAAGTTTGTGTGTTCGTGATAATTCGACAGTGAAGTGATGGATATATGAACAAACACCACCGCGTTGCTAACACCAACAGCCTGTGATTTTGTCTGCAGAGTGACGACACTGAAGAAAGATTATGGGATATTCAACTTTCCTACGCAACATTTGCTCTCCATTGACATGAAAACAATAATAAGTTATACACTGATACAAACGCTTATAAGCAACACAATAACGGGTCTGTAGTCGTTCCTCGTTACCTATGCACTGATTAGACACAAACACATAATAAACATGGCTGCAAAAGGTCAGTACCGCTAAATACCTTTCCTATCAAAACATAACAGGAACTAGAAATAAACAACGCAAATGCATACAAGGGAAACATTTTACAAGTAAGAAAATTTAAAAATATTGAAGAGATATGAGTGATGTGGATAGTACAAGGCTGGGAAGTACTGAGCTGTGAGTAGAGAGAGGCAAGCGGTGAGGACCATGAGGGTGAAGGTGAAAGGGGGCTGATAGAGAGGCTTGAGCACGTGTGAGACTTGGCAAAGGGATCAATACCTGGCGTGACGTCATGGCTCAGGTAAACAAAGTAGCAGCAACCCTCCAATCCCGCCCCGGACCCTAGTTAACAGGTGGTTGACAGGTGAGCATTGACTGGCCAGGTAACACGTGACTAGACGCATTTCTACATCCGTATCTGCCACACGTGGTTATCTGAAGGCAAGTCTCCTGGACATGACTATATATCAGGATCGGAATCGTAGAATGAGGTTGTGTTATAAGATAATAAGTGTTGTACGTAAACGAGGTGGGACGCTGGTGAAGTTGTAAGCTCTCTTAAATAATGCTTTCCTAATGTCTTTTTCAACATGTTTCTGTCTATTCTAGTTCCATTTCTGCCGAATTAAATCCACTTGCTTTCATTTTGCAACAATTTCTATTAATTCTAGCCGAAGTTCTGCCCATTTTAGATTTTGTGTTATATCTATTATCCGATAATAAAGTTTTCAAGGAATATGTTTCATACTACAGGAATTGAGTATCAAAGAAGAGGATGTGCGAACACGTAAGAACATAGAAAGGTAAGAAAATAAGGGAAGCTGCAAGAAACCAAGAAGCCAGCACGTCACAGTCACTTTATGAAACACACCCATCTAAGAACATCAATCTTCATCCATTCATTCATGCAGTGTTATCGTACGGTACAACTTGCAAGTGGTCAATGTTACTGGAGTCAGAGCGCAGCTGAAGAATCATAACCACCACAAGGAATTTTGCAAGGTTATCACTTGACTTTCATCTGGTGTTGTCAAGCTGCTGTTCAGTGCATCGTTTGTGTAGCATAAAGAAACATTGAGAGTCTGTGCGCCAATACTATTTTTGGTTCAATATAAGACGTTTACTTATCGTTCGACTAACATTTTGTAACTAATTATATGTTGTGCCTTTTATTGCATTTTCCTGGTGTGTGTGTGTGTGTGTGTGTGTGTGTGTGTGTGTGTGTGTGTGTGTGTGTGTGTGTGTGTGTGTGTGTGTGTGTGTTTATTTGCTTGTTTCATGAGAGGCTTGAGGAGATAAGTATACAATGCATGAGTTTTGTACATCAAGTGAATATACATATTGGCTGACTAGGCCAACCCCCTCTTAAGAATTCCTGGACAAAAGACGATCGGACGACGAAGAAATACACTTTATCAAGTTCTTGTTACGTATTTATTATTATTATTACTAAGTTCTCCCTTGATTCCTTCAGGCTGGAACGAGACTTTGCTTGTTCATACGTTACTCTTTTGTATCACAAGACATCATACGACTAATGGAACTGCTACACACATACACACACACAAACACACACACACACACACACACACACACACACACACACACACACACACACACACACACACACACACACACACACACACACACACACACACACACACAAGAAGAAAACGTGTCTGGTTCACAAATGCAACTAAAGGGCATAAAATTAAAGCTTGATGAGCCAGCAAAGGATCGTTGTAGTCCACCTCCGCCATCCTGCCCCGCCTCTCCTAATTGCCTACGAGCCACGTGACGCGCCAATTCATCACACTTTCTTCAGCGCCAGTGTGCCGCCATGTGTCGCGAAGGGGACACACGCCGCCTCGAGACACCCCCTCCATGTAATTAAACCGAGAGAGAGAGAGAGAGAGAGAGAGAATGTGTATTATTTTCGTCTATAATCTTGTATTCTTTAATCAATTCTAAATTATATAATATTGAAATTGTCTTTTTACTTGATCAATTTCTCTCTCTCTCTCTCTCTCTCTCTCTCTCTCTGTGTGTGTGTGTGTGTGTGTGTGTGTGTGTGTGTGTGTGTGTGTGTGTGTGTGTGTGTGTGTGTGTGTGTGTGTGTTGCAGTTACATTAGTCATATATTAATACAGCAACAGAAGAACAAGCAAAGTAGCGTTCCAGTCTGAAGAAAAAAAAAAAAAAAAAAAAAAAAAAAAAAAAAGCAAATGAATACTCAATATAAAGTAAGGAGAAGCCTTAAGAAGTCATTAAACGTACACGTGGCTACTGGTGTCTATGTGTGTGGCGTCAGTACTCACCGTGTAGGTCATGGTGGGTACAGGCGGCTGGGTCTTGGCTACCATCTTCTTTTCAGGCGGCGCGATGTTCTCCTTGCTGCCCTCCACCGGCTCTGAAAGGTAAGGCGGGGTGGTCGTTAGTCATGTCATTAATCCACTCTATGGGCAGGATTACAATACAACTCCTGCACCTCCACCACATCTTAAAACACGAGTCGGATTGATATGTTTGTGTATCACTTACAGAACCAACAGAAAACAACTTTGGGAAGAGACATGATTGTTAAAGATATACCTAATGGTAATGTTTTTTTTTTTTTTGTGCGGAGTCCAAGTGAAGATCGAGACAAAATTGTATAAAATCTTAATTCAGTCTTTCCTAAATCTTTACTAAATTTTCATTACGCCAAAGATGATAAATGCTTCGCTAAGATATAACAATGCTTTTTAGTGGAAGTTTGCATGAAAATCGTGGTGAAATTCTATAAAATCTTAATCTAATCTTATCAAAATCTTTAAATTCCGTCAGATCTGCACGTTGTCTTACCTAAAGCTATATTAAATGTTCACTACACCACATGTAAGACAACAGTGATGCTTTTAACCCCTTCAGTACCATGACGAGTTTCCTTATTCATTATGTTCACTATTTGATGATTTTGTACAGCTTCAGAACTTCAGCTGGTGGATTGAAATATAGTGATTGAAATATAGTGAAGGCTGTGGCCATTTATCTTTTGAGCTCCATAGACCCTCCCTTATGTCAACAAAATGGTCTAATAGTACGCAAATTTCAAGGTAAACATGTGTCCCAGTATTGTGAAGTTTACGTACAAACCATGAAAATTAAACAAAATCTGGATGTAATCTTATCTAACCCTTTGCTGAACATTCATTACACCACAGATTGTAGTGGAAGGTTACAGCGCCTCACAACACCAACACTGCTGGCCTACCAACACACTTTGGGAGGAAGGCTGCAGCACAGGAAATGCCACACCAAACTCTGAAGGATTGTAGCAATCCAACAACATAACAAGTTGCAACAAGTGAGTCATACAGCACCACGACTTCTGACACACACACACACACACACACACACACACACACACACACACACACACGGTAGCTCAGTGGTTAGAGCGCTGGCTTCACAAGCCAGAGGACCGGGGTTCGATTCCCCGGCCGGGTGGAGATATTTGGGTGTGTCTCCTTTCACGTGTAGGTGCTGTTCACCTATCAGTGAGTAGGTACGGGATGTAAATCGAGGAGTTGTGACCTTGTTGTCCCGGTGTGTGGTGTGTGCCTGGTCTCAGGCCTATCCGAAGATCGGAAATAATGAGCTCTGAGCTCGTTCCGTAGGGTAACGTCTGGCTGTCTCGTCAGAGACTGCAGCAGATCAAACAGTGAAACACACACACACACACACACACACACACACACACACACACACGAGGTCTGAGCTACGTCGCAACCGAGAGAACAACTTTATTACCACGTATTTCTCTCCTTTTCCTCTTAGATTCATTATATATATATATATATATATATATATATATATATATATATATATATATATATATATATATATATATATATATATATGATTGATCTTTGTTTATTTTCTCTTGAATCTCTATGTTGACTTTACATTGACAACTTGATATTGCACTGTATTCAGATTATCTGCGATCTTAAACATGAATCACTACCACCACTACCACCATCACCACTACTACTACTACTACTACCATCACCACTACTGTAACAACAACTACTACTGCTACAACAAGAACAACAACTACTAACACTACTACTACCACTCCTACTACTAATACCAGCTACTGTGCACGTATAAACCCTTGTCCATACACACAAACATAACCAATTCTCTGTGAAGGCTTCGTTTCGCCTCAGTCTCAACAACCTGCTGCTTGAGGCCATTCCAGTCATCCAGCAGGTGGCAGTACATCACCGAGTCAACAGACCACTTAGAGACACTAGCACCAAACACTCAAGAGACGCAATGCGGAAGCCAGTATTGACGAAAGCCAGCCTCTCAAGGGTCGCCTGTTGTCATGATGGAGTCTCACCCTGCAGCCAGTACAGAAGGAGCCACCATCAGTATGCCACACCTGAGAGACCCAACGCTGCATCTCAATAAGGTAGTGTCTATATTTACAGTACGCAGGGGGTCAACATTCCACGACGGAGTATCCAGACCACTCCTACCGCTCCTATTACTGCCGTGATGCGTAATATAATGAATGAAGTGGAATTATTCATATATCGTAATCGGAGAGGCATAAGAAATGAAAATACAAGCATAAAGATGAAGTAAATCTGGAAAAAAAGGAGAAAAGAACAAATCTCATGGTGGAAAGTGTGCAAGAATAGAGAAAGCAAAGATTTAAAGTACATAACATATCTAACCGAAAATAAACAAAACAAGAGAAATACCAGTTTGAAAGTTGTGAATTTTTACTCCCTTCCCCCCGTCACGAAAAAAGATAATAAACACGATGAATAAATAAATGACCATTGCAAGCGGATATGCAAATGAAAGAGAAAACAAGAAAAAGCGGGAAAGAAGCTGAAGCACTGAAGTAAAACAAACAGAGATTCACAGCAGCTTATAAACGTGACGCAGGACGCAGGAAACCAAATGAAGATAAATATTAGTTGGAAAAACACACACACAAACAAAAGGAAACCAGTGTCAATAAATACCAGTTGAAGAAACACATAAACAAATAAAAAAAAACTAGACAAAGAAGTCGAATAATCATAAACTACACAGCGTCGGAAAAAAAAAAAAAAAACTAAACTAAAACGTTCACACTTGTTCTATATTTATATGTAGTTATTCACACACACTCACACACACACACACACACACACACACACACACACACACACACACATTCTATACACAATCTCTCTCTCTCTCTCTCTCTCTCTCTCTCTCTCTCTCTCTCTCTCTCTCTCTCTCTCTCTCTCTCTCTCTCTCTCTCTCTCTCAGTTCTACGTCAGAGTTGTCCATTCCCAGGAACTGATGTTACGGCTCGCTATCAAACTTTCACCAAAATGTCCGCCAACTAAACTTTTCTTATTATAACCACGCGCTGGAGTGAAATAGCCGGCCGGGATACATGTTATGAATACAAAACGCTCGAGTCACGAAAGGGATACAATTTTATTTTCCATTTAGTCAGTTGATTAAAGCGTCAGTTTAAAAAAAAAGCTATACATATTCAACACCGCCACTACACTACCAATGCTATTACCACTATTACCACAAATGGATTCATAAACACAGCAACACCGCCACCACCATCACTATAACCAATACGAGCACCATTGTCACCACCTCAAAACCACAAGTGCAACCATAGAATGTGGCAACAACATCACTTCTGTCACCATCACCACCTCACAACCACAATCACTGATAACAACACCTCATCCCTCTTCAGGATTACCAAAGCGGAAGTGCCTCTGGTGTGGTGTTTTTGACTCTGCTAGCTAGGAAAGGTGGGGCGATATGAGGATGTTCTAATCTTCCTTGAATGTCTACTACTTCCGTTTAAGAGCTTTGTTTCTATGTGCTGAGGCCAGAGGTGATAGTGTCTGTCATAGAGAGGCATAGTCTTCATATTTTTTCTAGCTTAAACTTTCCTAAAACTGGTTAACTCACTCTGTTCTTGTGCTATTCATGATGGAGAGGTAGCCCACTAAAGGTACTTCAGCCTTCCACCATATCACATGAATCGCATGCACTTTCTATTTCTGGCTGGAATCATGGCATGTCTGTGCTCAAACTGTCCAAAGCTTCTTAGTAGAAAAAGTCAAAATCTTTTTAGATCTAACTTCTCTCGTGATTTCTGGCACCTCGCCAAAAAATTACTCTAATAATTTTGCTTCTTTATCTTTCCCTCTCCTCTGACTGACTATCTTCAGCCTCCCTTTATCACCGCAAAGTTGCATCTCTTGTTATCTTTTACCACTATTTTCACGCTTACTGCTCTTCTGAAGTTGCTAATTGCATGCTTCCCTTCCTCCTTTGCTGCACAAGACTTTCTACTTTCACCCCTATTATGTCCACCTCTCTAATGCACAAGCTAACCAATATTCTTAATCATTAATACCTTTTCTGCCAAACTCTGGAACTCCCTGATTGATTCAGCATTTTTCTGTGCTAAGACTTGAATTCTTTCATGAAGAAGGATTCAAGGCATTTACTCTTCAGTGTTCGATAATCAGTTTCGACTTCTATTTTGGAGGAAGAGCACCTCAGTGAGTCTCTTCTTTCCACATTTTTGTCCTTTGCAGGTGTCCTCTTACATAAAAAAAAACACCACCGCCACTTAACAACGTCACCATTTCCCATGACAGCAATGAATTCCTTGAAAAAGAAAGAAACTCAGATGTTCGTGAAAGTAAAACAGGTTTGTGACATCACGCAGAGACAAAAAGAAGTGGGTGGAGGAGGAGAATGAGTGAGTCCAACCGTGGATTCTCTGGAACATTCTTTCATTCTTACATTTTCTCACAACACACCCTCCACTGCAACATCAGGAAGTGCAATCCCCACAATACTACACCACGTTACGAATACCACATCAATACCCTCCTAACTATACCGATATCCACACCACCACATTAGAAACACCATTCCATATTCAATACCAGTCTAACCACATCTTTGCTTACATCACCTTCTTTACTACTTAACGAATACCATGAGTTAACCACACTACCACACCTCTACATCACGACCACCATACCAAACTGCGCATACCATCCATTTACCACACTACCACATGCACTTCAGCCACAATACAAGCAAGATATTTTAATCTCCTCAGTACCATGACACTTTAATATTCATTCTGCTTACTATATGGTGATTTTATACAGCTTCAGGAACTTATGTGGGATTAAAATAGTAAACACACTGGCTATTAATCTTCTGACCTCCATACACAGTTCCTAATGTACATAAAATCGTCTAACCATACCGAAAACTCATGGTAAAAATGCGTCCCAGTACTGAAGGGGTAAAATCTACACGTATATCAACAGTAATAACATCACACCACCACACACTGCTCATCACTTAAACCCTTCCAAACACTACATCAACACCACTAACTATACCCAGGCATACACCCACAGACACATACACAAACATCACAGCAGCACGTCTTCCTACATCACTGCGCAGCACTACACCAGTTTCCCTTACCGTGGTTTTTTCCAAAGGCTCTCCACGTCTCTCGGCCACACACGCGTCAGGGAAACAAGACACTAATAAGGAGTGGGGATCAGGCAAGGGCGACCAGCGAAGGGACAGGATGACTTAACAAGGACCGAGAAAATACATCCTTCTTTTGTGACGGACACGGACAAAGGTGGGGTTGGTAAGTACGCACGGGGCAAAATTCATACCATTCTCTCTCTCTCTCTCTTTGTTATAATATCATTTCTCACATTTCTACTACTGAATTCATTACTAGTTCTTTCCATTCCATATTTTCTTTTATATGTACATTTCTATTATTATTATCTACATTTCTATTATTATCTATTTATTATCTTTTTTTAATCATTCTATATATTTTTTTTATTTCAATATCTTAACCAGTAATTTTTGTAGTTTTTAAGTTTTATAGAGGCGCCATAACACAAATCTCTCTCTCTCTCTTAGCACCTTGATAGCCAGCCCAGAGACTGTCTATCGGAATAATGCTGTCCTTAATATTAAAGGTGAGAGATTAGATTGTATTTGATTTACAAGAAGGTAGACAGCGAGAGAGAGAGAGAGAGAGAGAGAGAGAGAGAGAGAGAGAGAGAGAGAGAGAGAGAGAGAGAGAGAGAGAGAGAGAGAGAGAGAATTATGTATACGTATATGAAAAAAAAAGTGATCTTGAAGTTTACTGCAGTGTCCCTTTAAATAATAGAGAATGGACCATTTAACTCCCATTTTCTCTCATCGACCTCAAGCCTTACGATGATGGTGGTGATAGTGGTGGTGGTGACCTTGCAACGAAACAAGAGAAACAAGAAGGAAAACAACACTCTAACCCACCCTTCCATCTTCCCTTCACCACCTTTCTCTTCTTTTTGCTTCCCTTTCCCCTGCGTGAACTAAAATACCGCCGCGTTTCAACTGTCTGTCATGTAAGTCTCGGGCCTTTCCCTCTCCCCTTTCACCTCGTTTGGTAAGTTGCTCCCCCGCGTCTCTTCACTTAGGAATCTACAGCCTGGATCTTGCTCACGTCTCGGCCTAACAGAGGGAGGACTTGGAAACGACGTCGCCTGTGTGTTTCATCTTTCTGGCCATACCAAACGAACCAGCAAGAGAGAGAGAGAGAGAGAGAGAGAGAGAGAGAGAGAGAGAGAGAGAGAGAGAGAGAGAGAGAGAGAGAGAGATTTGTATTATGGCCCCGCTATATAACTTTAAAACAACACAAATTGTAGATAAAGATACTGAAATAAAAAAAAAATACAGAGGATGATAAAAGACATAACAAATAAATAGGTAAATAAAGAAAGAGAGACTGTTTATTTCCTCCCCATGAAACTGACTGAAAAGAAGGGAAGGAATGGGTAAAAATGTAAAGGAAAGGGGCATACATGAATAAAGAACTGAAGATATGGAAGAAGGAAGGGAGAGAGATACAAAAGGAGTTATGATAGAGGAGACAGAGAAAGAGAGAGAGAGAGAGAGAGAAAAAAAGCCTGCTTGTATAATCTTTCTGACCACACGAAGCGGGCTTGAGACGACGCAGAAAAGGTATAAAAATCGGGAAGGAAGGAAGATATGGAAGAAGAAAAGTAGAGAAACATAGAAGGATATATGAGAAAAAAAAGCCTGCCTGTTTCATCTTACTTGGCACTAACAGAACCGTTAAAAATGAGGGAGTTGCCTGGGAATATGAAGAAGGAGGAGAGGTTATAGATAAGAGGTAGCAAGGGAGCGACAGAACAGGAAACAAGAGGAAAATACTAACCTGTTCCACATTCCTTGACGCAAAAAAAAAAAAAAAAAAACCGCATTGATAAAGAGATTGCTGATGAATTAAAGCAAAACTGGAAGGAAAAAGATTGAAATAAGGGAAAGATATGAGAAAACTGACAAGGGGAAGAGAAGAGACACAGGAATGTTTTGAAGGAATAGAATAAACAGAAAGGAGAGAAGGAGAAGGAGATATTAGAGAGGAAAGTTATGTGAGGGGAGTGCCAAGGTGGGGTGGTGTGGGGGGAGGGTGGGGGAAGCCAGTCGTGCGAGGAAAAACTAGTAGTATTAGGGCGAGAAGTTTGTTGGTAGGCCTCAGAAGCAAAAGTCAAGGGAAAGAGGAAGTTAAAAAAAATAAAAACAGGAAGAGCGAAAACAAGGAAGCAGGAAGAAAAGGAAGAAAGCAGGAAGAGGGAAAAAAGATAAGGAAATATACTAGTACATAAAGAAAGAAAATAATTGGAAAAAAGTGGTAAAACGAAGGGAGGAAAGAAAAAAGAAGAGGGAAAGCAGGTAGGATAGAAAGAAGAAGCTGAAGGGAAAGGCACAAAGCAAAAAAGGGAAGAAAGAAGAGGAAATGCAAGTAGATAAAGAAGGAAGAAAGCAGAAGAAATGTAAGCATATAAGAAGGAAATAAGGAACTATATCAAAAGACGGAATGAAAGAAGGAAGAGCAACGGGAAGAGAGGAAGACTGAAGATACCAGAAATAGGGAGAGAAGGGAAGAGGAGGAAATAAAAAAATAAAGACATATACGAAGAAAAAAGAAGGAAGGAAGGAAGACAGAGGAAGAGATGAAATACTCGTATATGGATGGGTGGAAGGAAGGAAGGAAGGAAGGAAGGAAGGAAGGAAGGATGGAAGGAGGGATCAGAAAGGAACAAAAGGAAATATGTGGAAAGGAGGAAGGAACGAAGGAAGAAGACAAAGTGAGGAGGAAAAGAAAAATGTTGAAAGAAGGAGTAAGAAAGAAAGGAAGGAAGGAAGGAAGAAAGAAAGGGAGGAAGAAAGGAAACACGGAAAGAAGAGAGGACGAGGAAAGGAAGAAAAGAACAAAGGGAGGAAACAGATGAAGAAAAGAAATATTTTGAAAGAAGGAAGTAAAGAACGAATTAGGAAAGACAGCAAGAAAGAAAACATAGGAAAAGAACGGAGAATGAAGAAGAAAGAAGAGAAGAAAGAGGAAGGAAAGAGGGAAGGAGGAGGAAGACAGAGACGAAGAAAGGAAGGAATAAAAGAGATACTCGTCTTTAAAGCGGCAGGGAACGTCAGTAAAATATTAGAGAGAGACCCTTTTCCTTCTCTCTTTCCCTTCCCTTCCTCTCCATTCCTTCGCCCCTGATGCATTTACCTTGCCTCAGCTCCCGCCCTCCCTCCACGCACTCCACGCACGGCTGCAGCATGTGCCTCTGTTTACTTGAAACGCCTCAGTGGCTCCGGAAGTCAATATGTTGCTGCTGTATTGTCTGAAATATGAACGTGGGAGTTGTCTCGAAGGAAGCTGTTTATGTGTGTGTGTGTGTGTGTGCAAAGGATGTTTAAGGAGAGAAAGAAGGAAGAAGCGAGGTAAATGAAGGCAAGGAATAAGGAAAAGAATGAAGTGAGGGTGTTTATGATAATGCGTTGTGGTGTAATGGTGATGATTTCCCGCCTGTGTGATGAGATGTGACGTGATGTGGTGATGAGCTTGTGTTGTGATGCAGTGCCGTGTTGTGTGGTGTGTTATGCCTTTTCTTTACACTGCACAATATCCGCTCTTATGTGAATAGTAAGTGGTGTGTGTGTGTGTAATTTGTCTAGCGTGGTGTGGTGATGTGTGGTGGTGAATGTGGTGACGACTGAACCGTCGCTGAGAAAAGAGGGTGATGAACTCCTGTAGATGTGGTGAACAGGATATGAGTAAGAATAAAGTAAAACAAGTGTGTGTGTGTGTGTGTGTGTGTGTGTGTGTGTGTGTGTGTGTGTGTGTGTGTGTGTGTGTGTGTGTGTGTGTGTGTGTGTGTGTGTGTGTGTGTGTGTGTTATGGTGGTATGGGTGTGAGGTGGTACAACAGGTGAAACTTACCATAATGATCGTGATGTTGGTGTTGGTGGTGTTGGTAGTAGTGTTGTTGTTGTTGTTGTCGTTGTTGTTTAGTGGTGGTGGTGGTAGTGGTAGTGGTGTTGTTGGTGATGTTGTTTTTGTTGTTGGTGGTCGTGGTGGTGATAGTGGTGGTGCACTAAGCCGACACGCTGCAGGTAACTCAGGTGCGATTCGCGTGACTAGATTATTTTGCCCCGTGACGCAGTAAGGAAGCGGCTCTTCAATTACTACGTCTCTCTCTCTCTCTCTCTCTCTCTCTCTCTCTCTCTCTCTCTCTCTCTCTCTCTCTCTCTCTCTGTGATAATGTCCACTCTCCTTTCTTGTACACTTCACCACTTTCTCTCTAATCCCCCTTCCTCCCCCTCTCTCTCACTCTACCTCTTTCTTACGGTGCCGAACGCTCTATTTCCGTTTTTTTTTTTTTCATGCGCACTACTTTCTCTCTCTCTCTCTCTCTCTCTCTCTCTCTCTCTCTCTCTCTCTCTCTGTGTGTGTGTGTGTGTGTGTGTGTGTGTGTGTGTGTGTGTGTGTGTGTGTGTGTGGAGGGGGTGATGTGTGTGGGTGTGGGTGTGGGTGTGTGTGTGTGTCTTATCTTTCCATTCTGTACTGTCAGCTTCCTCTATTTTGCCTTATCAATGAAGGTGAAAACTTGTGATAGGTAAAGAACACCTGAACGAAAGCGCCTACGTGTGTGTGTGTGTGTGTGTGTGTGTGTGTGTGTGTGTGTGTGTGTGTGTGTGTGTGTGTGTGTGTGTGTGTGTGTGTGTGTGTGTGACAGTATGACCCAGGCAATGGTTATGATAAGGGTGTAGCTAACCTAGTTTTTGGTGACAACGGTAACCTTGCAAGCAGATCATATCAATGTTTTGGTTACGTACCAACAAAGGCGTACTCCGTGTGTGTGTGTGTGTGTGTGTGTGTGTGTGTGTGTGTGTGTGTGTGTGTGTGTGTGTGTGTGTGTGTGTGTGTGTACCCAAGGTTTACACACTAATTCTATCAACCCCGTGTGTATCTACGGGAACACGTCCTCAAAGTCCCCAGGTCACAGCTCGGCGGCGCTGCAGGCGACATGGAGCACATTGAACATAAGTATAAACCTTTAGAGAGCGAGACAGTTGAACCTCCTTACTGATCCCTCCCCCTCCCTCTCCCTCCCGCTGCCGCCGCCACAATCCCCCTGTCCCTGCATCTGACAGCTCACCTCCCGTCCGTCAAACACACACACCACCAAGCCTGATAAATGGATCCCAGCTCACTAAATAGCACGCCTCGCTTTCCCCTCAGCATCCCTGAATTATGGAATTGATTGAAATGATGCGCCTCATCTCATTCAATATCACATACCCTTTACTGTTTTCTGGATGTTTATCTTATTGCAGGTATTAGATTTATTGAGGAGCATCACAGCCGCCACCTTTGAAAGAGGCAGACACGGCGCATCGTCCACTATTCGAAAGTTTCAAGATGAGTAAGGCGAGGCGAAGCAGGCAGCCCCCGGCAAGGAAATCGCCAGATATGAAACGTGCCACTTTCACTCAAGTGGTGTACAATGGCGCCTGAATGACCTGCCCCGGCCTGCCTCCTTCAAGACCGTCCAATGAGTGTGAACAAATAACACGGGAGGAACAGGTGTCAGGGAGCAGAGGCCGCGCTGGCCCGCCGCATCAATACTGTCACTACCACAGGGCTCACATTACGGCCGTGTGGCGACACTTGGGAACACTCCACCACAACCACACACTCCTCCACACTCCACCGGATGTCATTGCCCTCAACACATGATCGTCTACACTGCTCATAACACTTCAGACGGAACATCCATAACGGTAATTGTCGGCGGGAGCCATAAGGCGGAGGTAAACACCACAGAGCAGAGAAAAAAACACTGCCTGGCAACATGCCGGTCACCAAATCGTGAAACAAGACACAATTTTCTCTCCACTGAGGCACAGCTGCGACTAACACTCACGGGAGCTGAACAGGTGTAGCCTCATGGTGGCGAGGGCCGACGGGCATCCCTGTGGGGGCTCTGGCAGGGCGGCGGAGGGCCTCGGGAGGCGGACTAGCAGCGGTATAGTGGTGAGGCACGGCGGGAGTAGGAGCGGGCCACCGCCACTCACGGCACAGAGGAAACGTGTGGCGTCCGCGGTGGGAGGGATGACAGCCAGCGACCGGCCCGCTGCTGCTGCTGCTGCAGCTGCTGCCACCCTCAACCCGCCCCCCTTTTGTCTTCCTCCAGCTCACACACGCACGCACTCCATGTCATCCCCAAACACACTAAAACACTTCCATGTCCTCTAAACATCCTGAATTATGAACGAAAAATATACGAAACGGACGAGGGGTAGGCGTCTCCTCCTCCCAGGGACGAGCGCCGCCAACATAAAGCGCCACTAAAGGCGTGAGAGGAACCCAGGCGGTGCATCATCCCGCAACTCACGCGAAAAACTGACAAACCACTAAATGCACCAGATTTATGACATCCTGAACCTCAGCACAAGTCTTAGCTGCGATGTTCCTGCACTTGTGAGTTCCCACGCCTTGGCAACTGAGGGCGGGCGACATCCAGCACTAATACAAGTGGTTACAATGACATTACCGCGCCCTAGATTAATAAAAACCCGTCAGTTCCTCAGATCACGACCGTCGCGCCATCAACAGTGCGGCAAGGCGTCTGGAAGGCGTGGGAGCGAGGTGAAGGTGAGTAGGAGAGGTAAGCAAGTAAACAGGCTCCACAGAGAAAGAAATGCAGGAGGACGGGCACGTGTAGGCCTTGGCGCTCACTTCCTCTTCCATCCCACTTGCTGTAGGATCTAACTCGCCTTCAGATTGCATGATTTTAATACTTAATGTCTCTCTCTCTCTCTCTCTCTCTCTCTCTCTCTCTCTCTCTCTCTGCAAATTTCACACTAAACGCAAACAGAGAGAGAGAGAGAGAGAGAGAGAGAGAGAGAGAGAGAGAGAGAGAGAGAGAGAGAGAGAGAGGACGTTAACACAAGCATAGGGTCAAAGGGGCATGGGAACTGCAGTGAGGCGGAGATTGTGGAGGTGAGGTTGAGATGACAATGGAAGGAATGGGAAAAGATGGGAATTGGTGGAGGAGGTTGTGCAGATGAGAGATGGAGGTTGCAGTGAGGTGGAGAGGGACTATTGAAGGTGGAATTGAGAGGGACGTGGAGTGGGGAAGAGAGGGGACACTATGGAGTTGAGAGGGAGAGAGGCTACAGTGGAGAGTAGAAGAACACTAGAGAGGAATGAGGTGCAGGTTAGCGGAGGGCCAGGGGCGGGGGCGTGGCTAAGGGTCACTAAGAATCCAGGAAACTTTGACCTTCACCAATAACTGATTTGTTCCCCATCCTAGGCAATGGTTCTTGATTGGGTGAAATTAAGCCAATGGTAGCGCGTTTAAGACCAGCACGCGTCTCTAAATGGCTGGATAAAAACTAATCACCTGCTATACTTCTTCTGTGTTATGTGTCTTCACTCAGTCTTGCGTCCTTTGATCTGCTAACATTTTTCTTACTCAATTCTGCAGCAGATGAATTCTTAGCCTGAGAGAATTCAAGATGTGCGGGAAGACTAGACATGGTGGAAGTGTGTTCAGCGTCTCACATGATTGAGAGACGCGAGGTACGTACAAGCCAGTAACCTGTAGTACTTAATTCCACTGTGTAATGTGTTTTCCCTCAATTTTGCGTCCTCTCATCGCCTAAAACTGCTGATACATAATACGGTAACTGACATTTTCTTAGACTTTTATGGGATTCAAGATAGAAGGAAGATTAGACACAGTGAAGGTAAGTACAGTGTGTCGCTTGACTTGTAAACGTTTGCACTTTGGCCCGATACCCTGTGGCACCACGCAATACGACCCTCTCACTCTACTAAAACCATACACAGAGCCATTATCCGCCTCCCCGGGAGACTATTTTTATGTGTGGTCATATACACGTGCGCTCCTTTGTAACAAGTGCCATTTTCATATAATATTTTGTTTAACTTTCTCAAGACATGATCTCATACTAACCTGTGTTTTAAATATTATTCGTATTGTCTTCTGCATTTTTTTTTAACTTATCTATTGTTGCATCGCTTTCCTTTACAGCGTTTTTAGCTTTTCCTCGATAGACTTCGCTTCACTCAAAGACTGCAAGGCGCGAATCATCAGATATATCTTTACTTTTCCAATTACAGTGTGTAAAGTATAGGCATTCCTACTTCTTACTAGCCTCTGAGGAAGTGTTGCAGGATCTTCGCAGAATTAGTTGTGTCATACCGTTAGGCCAGCCGGGAGTTCATGATAGCACGTTACAAAATAAGCCACGTATGGATGACAGGAGATGATAGGAATGTGAAGAGAAGGAAGACATAGGATAGGTTGGAACGACTGCATTCAAGAAACCCTGAGAGATACAAGAATAAACGAAAGATTAGTACACAACAGAATCAGTTGAAAACGATCAATGAAAAACAGTGACCACTAACAGGGATTTAAGCAGAATAGAAGAAGAAAACACACACACACAAGAAGAAGAAGAAGAAGAAGAAAAAGAAGAAGAAGAAGAAGAAGAAGAAGAAGAAGAAGAAGAAGAAGACGAAGAAGAAGAAGAAGAAGAAGACAGTCCTTGGTAGCCAGAGAGTGGTGGACGCGCGGGCAGCAAGAAAAGGTGGACCGCTGTATTCAGGTTCCTCTCAGCGCCATCAGAAGCCGGATGTTAAAACTTCGCCCAGGGACGCTGGTGGCTTTCTTGGAGTTTGGGGACGAGTTGGGAACTGGGGGACTGGTGCACTATGAGAGGGGTCAGGCAAGGAGGGAGTGTGGCCAAAAGAGAGAGATAGAGGGATAGGAAAGGAGTATAGAATAGGAGCAAAGGAAGGCAGGAAAGGAGGGGAAGGATTGGAGTGAGGTCATGGGGGGATAGAAAGGGGTGGGAGGGTAGGAGTAGCCAGGGGAGGAGCAGAGGGTCAGAAATGGGGTCACTGAGAGGGAGTCAAGAGGGTCACAGGCAGACAAGAGGCCGATAACAGGTGATGACGATAGCTAATGCATTATAACACTGCACCATAGAACAGATGAGAGAGAGAGAGAGAGAGAGAGAGAGAGAGAGAGAGAGAGAGAGAGAGAGAGAGAGAGAGAGAGAGAGAGAATATATCAGAACCAAAGGAAGTTAAAAAAAAACATGATAAAACTGAGGCTGAGAGAGAGAGAGAGAGAGAGAGAGAGAGAGAGAGAGAGAGAGAGAGAGAGAGAGAGAGAGAGAGAGAGAGAGAGAGAGAGAGAGAGAGAGAGAGAGAGAGAGTGGGTAGGGCACAGACTTGGTGGGGATACACACACACACACACACACACACGAAGCAGAGACAGGGCGAGGCGGGCACACTGGGAGGGAGTAGAATGAATGGAATACCTAATGGGTGGAATGGGGCGGTGGGCGTGGCTGGGGAGGGTGAGGAGGAGGAAGGCCTAGAGGTGAGGGTGGACAGCGTTCGGGCATTAGTGAGGCCTGAGGGGGGTCGAAGTGGTGTTGGTGGTGGTGGTGGTGGTCTTGAAAGCAGCAACATACGCACTTAGTGAAAGTTTTTGTGGCCACAGAAAGTGAAGGATGGTAGTGGCACATGTTGCGTGCGCGCGCGAGTGAACTGGTAAGATGGTTTGTTATTATGATCAGTAGAAAAGTAATATATCCGTACAGTAACAAGAGCAACAATAAAACTAATACTACAATTATGCTACTCACAACCATAATAATAACAATAATGATAATAATAATAATAATAATAATAATAATAATAATAATAATAAAACTAATAATGACACTAAGAGCAATAAAGATAATAATATTATCCGCAGCACCTTCATCAGCGGTGCGTTGCAGGTGTTGGCTGCGTCACACACGCTATAGATTCCGCGGGGTGCGAGACTCATGGAGGGAACAACGTGTCGCCCTCCACGTAAGACCATCATTCTTATTCATTTCTTTTAAGAGGAATGTTTCTCAAAAGTTACGCATAGGATTAGTCGGATCCTCATGAGTCTTTTACCTTCTATACGTGAAAAAAAAAAATTATTACATGTTCAAAAGAATCATGATAACCTTGAAAACCCCGATAACTTCCAAAGCAGCTTGGTATATATAGTGAAAATAATAGACTGGCATGGTTGAGAATACGAAGACGAGACTCGCCCTGCCAGGTTGTTGCTTAATTACAATCCCACACAAATATAAATGTGAACGAGACAAACATCTGTAGACTAAGCTGACTTATTTTGGGAGCTGTATTGGAGTGTGCGTGAGTAAGGCGAGGCAAGGCGGGTTATGGAGCCACGTGGAGGCCTCCGTGGCATGCTAACAGGGAGTGCCACGTGTAGGCCTGACGGCTTCCCATAACTTCACATTGTGGTTTTATATCCTCATGTATTTATGTATATATATAAAAAAAAATGTACTATGCTATATCTAGATTGTTAAAAAAGAGCACACATAAACGAGAGAGAGAGAGAGAGAGAGAGAGAGAGAGAGAGAGAGAGAGAGAGAGAGAGAGAGAGAGAGCCATCACATCGAAATAAATAGAAAAAAATAAATAAAAACTCAAATCCACACATGTAAAGAATGAGTCTCGGCACACAAGATAGAAATAAAAGGTAAAGCTGAGTAAAAGCAACAGTGACAGATGCAATACTGCGATCTTGAAACAAATAAACATCCTCTCAGTGCACTTAACAGGGCGTGACGTCAAAGCATTGTTGCCAAGTGCTGCGTGAGAGAGAGAGAGAGAGAGAGAGAGAGAGAGAGAGAGAGAGAGAGAGAGAGAGAGAGAGAGAGAGAGAGAGAGAGAGAGAGAGAGAGAGAGAGAGAGAGAGAGAGAGAGAGAGAGAGAGAGAGAGAGACAATAACAGAGGGATAAGATAGGAAAAGAGATAAGAGGGGAGTGAAGAGAGGAGAGAACAGCTGGGAGATGGAAGGAGAGGATGAAGGAAGGAATGAGAGAGAGAGAGAGAGAGAGAGAGAGAGAGAGAGAGAGAGAGAGAGAGAGAGAGAGAGAGAGAGAGAGAGAGAGAGTACACAACAAAAGTAAATGCAGGAAGGGCAGGAAAGTTTATCTCGACACACCGCCACTCTAGATAAGGCAGAGGGATAGAGGCGCGTTCACGATAACCCTGAGAAGTGTCACCCTGATGAGGTGACGACGAGAGAGAGAGAGAGAGAGAGAGAGAGAGAGAGAGAGAGAGAGAGAGAGAGAGAGAGAGAGAGAGAGAGAGAGTATTGACGCTTGTACACCCTGCCCAAGACCATAACAGCGTCAGAGAACACCAAGAGAGGGAGAGAGAGAGAGAGAGAGAGAGAGAGAGAGAGAGAGAGAGAGAGAGAGAGAGAGAGAGAGAGAGAGAGAGAGAGAGCTTTTATGGATTCTACTCTAACATTAATAATTTAGTTAGGCATAAGCAAGGAGATCTATGCGGTATATAAATAATTTGTAACAGGAGCACTTCACAAAAAATCTATACCACGCACACGCACACACGCACAAATACACACACACGCCAATATTTTACACCACTCGGGAAAAAAAAAAAAAAGAGAATCCATACAAATCATGCCCAAAAAATAGAGAAAAACAACGAATCAACAATAGAACGCAACCTTCAGCTCGATGCAAAACAGAACCACCTGCCTGGGAGGATGAAAAAAGATGGAGAATTTTCCGTTATTGCAATGAATGGGAGTTTGATTAAGTGCTGCATAAAGGCCGCCAAACAAAGGGAACCAGGTCAATAGGGCATCAAGGCGCTCCGTCAACACCACACATAATCAATAGCGATAAAAATTCACTTGAAATATAGAAAAAAAAAAAGGAGAAAAGAACCTTGGTGTCGCTTCTGACGGAGAGCGAAATAAGAGCTGAAAAATAACAGGTGCGTAATTAGAGAAAAAATAAGAAAATGAATAAATAAAAAGCAATGTCGTATGTGAACGAAGTGAAGGCAGTAAACACAGAAGGAAAAGAAGGTAATATTTTGTTTACTATTACGAAGGTCGAAGCGCACACTTTGTTAAACAGGAAAACAACTGCTTGAAATATGTACTGGGTAAATACGAGACAAAGGCAGGAACGCAGGAACGGAGTGAAGGCAATAAGCAAGGACGGGGAAAAGAACGCATTATTTTTACTTTTTGTCGTGTGTGTAGCAACGAATGTCGATGCGTGGATTTTGTTAAAGATTAAAAAACTAATTGAAAAATATGTACTGCGTAAAGGTTGGAGAGGCGGAGGAATACATGAAACGAGAGAGAGAGAGAGAGAGAGAGAGAGAGAGAGAGAGAGAGAGAGAGAGAGAGAGAGAGAGAGAGAGAGAGAACTATGTAATATTTTGTGTGGCTGTTTTGTTACGAAGGTTGACGCGAATATAAGGCTTCCAGGAACACGTAAGTAGAAAACAGCATTATGAATATGAATGTGGCGCAAGGAGAGTACTTTTGTCGTTCTTTGTTTCAGTCCTCTGTTAGGAATGAATGGACCAAATCACAATACAAATAAAAGTGGCGCTTCTGGTGGAAAATTTACAAAGTGGGGTTTTAAATTTTCACCACAACATTTTATTAACGAAAGAAAAGAAAGAAGGATTGTAAAAGGAGTCTAGAAACTTTACTGCCATTAGTGTCTGTTGGAGATTGTGATAAGAAATTGCACTATATATATTTTTTTTTTATCAGTCCTGAGAAGAGCATCATTATAGTAACTTTTATCATCTTTTTCCTTCATCACTATTCTTCAACAACTATCACTATCATTTCATAACTTCATCACTATCCATTATTCTCATTCATTATCCTTTATTAACGCCATCGGTACTGGGACGCATCTTTACCTTGAGTTTTGTGTATATTTAGATTTTATTTACATTAGGTAGAGTCTATGGAGGTTAGAAAATTAAAAGCCAGAATTCTCACTATTTCAATCCCCATATAAGGTTCTTTAGCTGCATAAAATCACTATATAGTAACCAGAATAAATAATAAGAGGTTAATATCACAATCACTTTAACATCATCACAATCTTTCACTATTTTAATCAACATCTTTCACTATTCTTCACCACGTACCCTATATATATATCCTTCGCTCCTATCCTTCACTCTTGTCATGTCATCCTGAATCACGCCAGAAGCCAAGACAGTTACAGGCTTTTAGGAGACGAAGTGAAGCCACAACTCCTTCCCACCAGTAGGTCTTCTTGACTCACTGCGAATAACTGACCTGGCACAACCCTTCAAGCCCCAAGACACCCCACCCACCTGTTCGCCTCCCATCTACACGTTACAATCTCTGTATCTCCTATACTTGAACACGTACACTCTCTCTCTCTCTCTCTCTCTCTCTCTCTCTCTTTCTGACACACACTTCCGCCAGCCTGACACCTCTCACTGCCCTCTCCTATCTTTCACATCCTCCTTCTCCCACACCTCACTCCTCCTCCTCTCATCTCACTTCACCTCTCTCACTTCACAGCTTGTTTTACCTGTTCATCATCACGTAGGTCTCTCTCTCTCTCTCTCTCTCTCTCTCTCTCTCTCTCTCTCTCTCTCTCTCTCTCTCTCTCTCTCTCTCTCTCTCTCTCTCTCAAGGTCACAGCACGGTATCACTCACCACTACCCCCTGCTCCCCTGCCTCTCTCTCTCTCTCTCTCTCTCTCTCTCTCTCTCTCTCTCTCTCTGGCGAGGATTAATTAATGAATTGTGGACATCGTGGCGTCGTCATCACTGTGCTGAAAAATGTACTGTTTGCTGGTGGCACTTGGCGGGAATCCAATCAATGGGAGGGGTGAGTGGCCTTGGTGGTGGTGGTGGTGGTGGTGGTAATGGTGGTGGTGGTGGTGGTGGTGGCGTAGAGGAAAACAGACTCTCGAACACTTTATGGGGTGACGCAACTAAAAATACAGGTAGTGACTTTGATGGTTCGTTTATATTGCTTAGTAGTGTTAGTGTTAGTGTTAGTAGTAGTAGTAGTAGTAGTAGTAGTAGTAGTAGTAGTAGTAGTAGTTTTGGATGATCTTTGTTTTGACTATTACCTACGAGTATATTGAGTCTTGTTCCTTCAACGGGTCTTTTATTTATAACTATTTGTAACTTTTGTTGTCCTCAGACGGAGCTCATCTTGCATAAAGTAGTAGTAGTAGTAGTAGTAGTAGTAGTAGTAGTAGTAGTAGTAGTAGTAGTAGTAGTAGTAGTTTTGTTGTCATATTATTATTATTATTATTATTATTATTATTATTATTATTATTATCATCATCATTATTATATATTATTATTATCATTACTACTACTACTACTACTACTACTACTATTATCATCATCACCACCATTCTTCTCCTTGTTCCAGCAGGTGGACGAGCAGTGCGTAATACGAGGACAACTCATGATATTAAGGAAGCTTTCACTGTGGCCGCGTTCAGGATTTATTCGGCAGCGTCGTTTTCGTTCACACCATGACAACATTTTATAAACATTGTATGCTGAGCGGAACACGGTCGTAAATATGAATGTGAGTTACTGGGCACATCTGCATTATATTTTATTTCACCATTCTTTTGTTCCTTCCTATGTATATTTTTTGGCATCTTTCCGAGCGATGAAGTCGAATGTTTCCTGAAGGTTAGTATTATTGTTTTATTTTCATGTTTTATTCAGTTGCTTTTCGTTAAATTCCTCCGTGTCAGCGTGACATAATAAGCTCTCCCTTTGTGTTTCCATCATAACTTGGTCCATTGGGGGAAGGTCTAGAATAACTGTGTATATATAAAGTCTCATGGTTCCATCATTGTGACAGATGAAGCTAAGTCTGATCACACACTTCATCATTATATACGTCATTATAGTCAAACTTTAGTCCTCCTACTCAGCCACACCAATATAACTCCCACGTCCAGCCTCCTCACTCACCCTAAGGAAATAATGAGTGTAATAATAATTCGACAACGGTAATGATGTACGGTAACAATATAGCATGTGGTGTCATTACTTACAAAATAATGTAGTTCCGCCTACCAAAAGCGAGGCGTGCGTAACTGCGTAATAATAATGAATCACGCTAAGCTGATCTACAATTCATGAAATCCTACGAGTGCACTGCAATGGGTAGCAGTGGGGGACGCCTCACCTGACTGGCGGATCGCTGGCCTTCCTCGGGACACTCCTCGCCACGCTTCACTCTTTGGGAAGTTCCTGTCGCTCGGCTTCGTCAGTGTTCGCTGAGAAAAATCGTATTCGGCTTCGTCTTGAAGTTCTTAGTTCGCAGCATGCGGCAGCGCCTTCTTCAGGAAAAATTCGCATTCCCTTTAGTTCGTCAGCTTGCTTCACTCGGGTCGCGTCGAGAAGTTTCGTTGCACTTCGCATGTCAAGGCGTGAGTTCCTCTTTGACTGTAACCCCGCACTTCGTATCCCCTTCCCCTCCTGACACCTTAGAGCAGTCACCTCTCCCTTCTCCTTCGGGATATGGAGCCATGGTGGTGCTTCCCTGGGGTGAGGGCTCGGGCACACCCATATCCTGTCCCTAAGGCAAAGGCAACACCAACTCTCCTTCCCTGCGGCCTCGGGGACATGGAGGAGAGACAGCCTGTCTACACCTCGTCGGCCACCAGGATCTCTGTGCAGACTGGCTCACAGGAGGAGATTTGGCAGCAGTCGACCTTTGAGAGGCGGTAGAGGCCCAGGAAGGCAGCGAACATGAGTGCCAGGACCCACACCACCATGGCCGAGGGAACAGGGCGGGAACAACGAAGGAGGAAGATGGACGAGGCCACGGTTAAGAGGAGGTGGAGGAGAGCAAACAGAAGTAATCTCCTTATCTCCTTTCCTACTTCCAGGTGGAGTGAAGATGGCGGCGGTGGCGGAAAGCGACGACCAGAAGACAAGGAGAGGAGAGGAAAGGAAGGAAAGGAAGGAAAGGAAAGGGAAAGGAGGAAGGAGGGAAGGAAGGAAGGCAGGAAGGGCGGCAGCTGGCGGAACCCACTGACGAGGAATGGGACGTTGCGGTGCTGATGATGGCCAGTGTTCACGGCGCGCACGCACACACGCACACACAGGCGAGAATAAAAACAAAAACAAAAACAAGAATTACATCAAAAATACAAAACAGTCAAGTCAAATTCCACTTAGAAATCTATATTGCCAACACACAAACACACAAACACACGACCTACCCCCCACCGACCTCCCCCATCACACACACCTATCACTACGACCCATCACTTAGCCCCGGCCAATAAAGTTATCCTCAAGGGGAGTGGACATGGCGGAGGGGGGGGAGTCGTATCCAAGTTCCAAGGATGTGGTACAATTAGCGACCGTCGACATTGGCTCTCACAAGTACGACCTCAAAGGAAATTAATGGGAATGTCATTTTCTGTAACTCGTTTTCTTTGACACGAGAGAGAGAGAGAGAGAGAGAGAGAGAGAGAGAGAGAGAGAGAGAGAGAGAGAGAGAGAGAGAGAGAGAAATAATCTGTTAAGTGCATAATGACATCAATTCCGAAGATAAGGTGAGTTTCTGTGATGTAACTACATACTGACCTCTCCTCTCTCTCTCTCTCTCTCTCTCTCTCTCTCTCTCTCTCTCTCTCTCTCTCTCTCTCTCTCTCAATTTCCTCTCCCGGATCCACTCCCCGGCGTGCTATTCCTCACCAGTCCTATGCAAAATATAAGAGATAAGTGAAGAAACTAAAAAAAAAAGAAGGAAAAAAGAAGACAGAAGAGGGAAGAAAAGAGGGAAGAGAGGAAAGTAAAAGGTGAGGAGAAGGAAAGAGAGAGGGAAAGAAAGAAGAAGGTGAGGAGTTAGAGAAGGTAGGAACGAAGGAAGAGAAAAGAAGAAGGAAGGAAGGAAGGATGGAAAGAAGGAAGGTGATGAATTAGAGAAGGAAGGAACGAAGGAGGAGGAAAGAAGAAGGAAGGAGGGATGGAAAGAAAGAAGGTGAGGAGTTAGAGAATGAAGAGAAAGAGAAAAGAAGGAAGAAGTTAATGGAAAGAAGGAAAAAGGTGAAGAGTTAGAGAAGGAAGGAAGAAAGGAAGAGAAAAGAAGAAGGAAGGAGGGATGGAAAGAAGGTAAATGAGGAGTTACAGAAGAATGGAAGGAAAGAAAAAAAAGAACAGGGTGAAGGAAGGAAGGAATAAAGAAAAGAAGAAATAAAACAGTACAGTAAATAAAATAATTAATGTAAAAAAAAATCGAAAGCAAGAAAGACAAAAATACACAAAATCACTAACAAATAAACCAAACAAATAACGATAACAACAATAACCAAAAGTAAACAAAACAAAACAAAAATAAATCAAACACTAATAACAACACAAACACGAACAAATACAAAAGAAAGAAAGGGAAAAGTAAACCCAGAAACCCTGAGCATCTAACACCACGGCATTACACTTTCTCATTCCTTGAACCCCTTCAGTACCATGACGTGTTCCCATATTCACTCTGCTTACTAGTGGTGATTTGATGCAGCTTCAGAAACTTTGGTGGGGATTAAAATAGTGAAGACTCAGTGTATGAATCTTCTGACCTCCATAGACGCTTTCTAATGTAAATAAAATCGTCTAGTCGTGCACAAATCTCATGGTAAAAATGAGTCCCAAACCTGAAGACGTTAACCCCTTCAGTACCGTGATGTGTTTTCATATTCACTCTGCTTACTATTTGGTGATTTTATACAGCTTCAGAAATTCATGTGGGGATGAAAATAATGAAGACTCAATGCAATAATCTTCTGACCTCCATAGAGCCTTCCTAGTATGAAAAAAATCGTTTAACCGTACACAAATTTCATGGTAAAAATGGATCCTTGTACTGAGGTTAAGCACTGCAAGGCGTGTTTCTCCTAAGGCTGGCTGGGTGAGTGGCTGGCCGGCGCACCCCTCATCAGCAGCTCTCGACCCGTCACTACCCGCTAAGTGGCATTACAAGGATCCCTCGCCTCTCATACCAATCCAATAAGTTAAGGGGGATGCGCGTGGCTCTGGAAATCACATTAAATCGCCACCTCGCCTCCTTCCCCCAACTTCTGTCCTTCCAGTATTCCTCCTTCGCCTCCTCCTGCTTCTCCTCCTTCTCCTTCTCCTCTTCCACCACGACGACTTTCTCTTACTTCTTCTCCTCTGCTCTGCTCTGACTTTTCTTCTTTTCTCTTTTCTTTTCTTTTCTTTCTTCTCCCTCCCCTGTGACTTCTTCATCTCTGTCTCTATCTTTGTCTCTCTTACTTTCTTTCTCTGTCTGTCTGTCTGTCTGTCTGTCTCTCTCTCTCTCTCTCTCTCTCTCTCTCTCTCTCTCTCTCTCTCGTGTGCTCTTCCTTCCCTTCCCTCTTTATTACTTGTTTTCTTTCGCTCTTATCCTTTTTCTCGCTCTCTCTTCTACGTTCTTCTCACTTTCATCCCTATCTTCTTCCTTCTCCTCCTCCTCTTCCTCTTCCAGTTCTTTATTTCTATGACACTCCTTTTTCTCTAGTTCCTCGTTTCTCTCGCTCTCCACCTGCCCCTACCCTTCCTCTTGCACCTGCTCCTCCTCCCATTCCTCCTCCCCTCCACCTCCTCATCCTTGTCTGTGCCTGCCATGTTTGTGGGACTTCCACCAATCTCTCTCTCCCCCCTCTTCCCTCTTCCTCTCTCTCTCTCTCTCTCTCTCTCTCTCTCTCTCTCTCTCTCTCTCTCTGCAAGGCCACTCACTCTTACTCCGCGTCCCTCCAGTGAGTTAAGTAATGCCAGGAATTGATTATAGATTCACGGAACACCGCTACGGATTCAATACTACTGCTACGTGTAAAGATTGCGTGAACGTGCGAAAGTATTACCATTATTTTTCGATGCGTGAAAATCTGATTAGCGGAGAATCCATGTGACTGCGGCTTATGGGAGCGACCTGTGAGTCATCGTGAGGCCAGAGTGACAGAAGTAAATGCTAGTGTTGATTGATATATGAAGTTAACCTTTTTATCATGAGTTTTGAGTGTAATTAGATGATTTTATTTACATTAGGAAGGGTTTATGGAAGTCAAAGATATTAATAGCCGGAGTCTTCATTATTTCAATCCCCACATAAGTTTCTGAAGCTGTAAAAAATCACCATATAGTAAGCAAAATATATATGAAAAACGTTTCCCGTTAATGAAGGGGTAAAATATTAATCACGAGGATTATAAGTGATGAAGCTTTGAATATTCGAATGTCCGTCTGATTGCAAGTCTTAATCACCCAATTAGCAAATAATGGTATGGAGAAAATAACGTAAATAAGATAAAATTTGAAATTGAAAGACAAAGAAAATATAGTTATAAAAAGAAAAATAAGAATTAGAAACTAGGAAATATACTCTCTCTCTCTCTCTCTCTCTCTCTCTCTCTCTGCAATATTACATCCCTAGCTGTCTCTCTGGCCACTTTTCTTGGTCTTCCTCTTCCTCTTCCCTCCCTCGTTCCTTCCTCCACCACAGCGATGAAATTAATGTCAAAAATATTGAGAAAAACTCGATTATTGACATAACAGTTTGAGAGAGAGAGAGAGAGAGAGAGAGAGAGAGAGAGAGAGAGAGAGAGAGAGAGAGAGAGAGAGAGAGAGGAAGTGACGTCACCCACCATCATGACCACTAATGTCCTTTCCCTCTCTTCCTCTTCCCCTCCCTCCTCTCCCTCTCCTCTCTCTCTCTCTCTCTCTCTCTCTCTCTCTCTCTCTCTCTCTCCCCTGTTCCTGTTTACGTAAACCTGACAAAGTTTACATCAAGTCTTTCTCCTCAACTATTTATATGAACCTCACTTTCCTCTTTCTCCTTCTCTATTTGAACAAAGTTTCGTGATGGTTCTCTCTCTCTCTCTCTCTCTCTCTCTCTCTCTCTCTCTCTCTCTCTCTCTCTCTCTCTCTCTCTCACTTTTCTTTTTTTTTGCTTTCTTTCACATTCTTATTCTATCCTCACCTCTCTCTCTCTCTCTCTCTCTCTCTCTCTCTCTCTCTCTCTCTCTCTCTCTCTCTCTCTCTCTCTCTCTCTCTCTCCCTCTTTTCCTGTTTTTGCTGTCTTTCATCGCATTATCATTCTTCCCACATTCTATTTACTCTGTCTTCTCTTTCATTTAACCTTTTTCCTCCTCTTTTCATCACATTTTACTTTTTTCTTCTTTCTCCTTCATAATTTTTCTCTCCATCTTTTGCTTGCCTACTTACTCCCATTGTGTTCTTAATCTTTTCAATTTTCTCTTTCTTTCCTTCTTTCTCCTTCATATTTCTTCTTCCTGTTTTTTTTCTGCCTTTTTTTTTTGCCATATTAACGTATTATCATTCTTTAGTCGTTACCTTTCTTTTTCCTTCCCACTCTTTCATTTATTTTATTTACTGTTCCCATTTCATTGCGATTTTATTCACCTCATCCATTTTCTCTCTGTCTCTGTCTCTGTCTCTCTCTCTCTGTCTCTCTCCCTTTCTCTATCCTTAATTTTCCTATCTGTCTTTCCTTGCCTTATTTTTGCATTATCATCCATGTCATTCTCTCTCTCTCTCTCTCTCTCTCTCTCTCTCTCTCTCTCTCTCTCTCTCTCTCTCTCTCTCTCTCTCTCTCTCTCTCTCTCTCTCTCTCTCTCTCTCTCTCTCTCTCTCTCGCCAAACAGAACTACGTAAGCTTCGGGTCAGTTTCCCTCTTCTCTCCATCACTTTAGCACGCAACAGATCTAAGCCGCAGGGAGAGATGGAAGGCACGGAAGGAGAGAGGGAGAGAAGGAGAGAAGAGAGAGAAGGGAAGGAGGGAAAGAAGGACGGAGAGAGAGAAGAAAGGGAACACCAAGGAGGAAATGGAGGGGAATACGAAAAAAAAGTGAGCGTTTGAGGTAAAGGCGTTGTAATGAACATGAGAAAAGGACAGGTGTGGAAAGAATGGGAGAGTGTCCGGAGGTGATAGGAGGACAGAGAGGGAGAGTAAAAGAGAGAGAGAGAGTAAGAGAGAGTGAGTAAGAGAGAGTACGAAAGAGAGAGGGGGAGGGGTAAGGGAGAGGAGTAAGAGAAATAAGTTCGCAGATAGGAAAAGAGAGAAGAGAAAAGTGTATAAGAACGAGAACGAGAGCGAGAGAGAGAGAGAGAGAGAGAGAGAGAGAGAGAGAGAGAGAGAGTGAGAGAGAGGTCGTTATAAGATAATATGAGGTGCAAGGAAAGACAAAATTATAAAAGAAGGAAGTAAAGAGAAAATTGAAAGACGTTGAGAAAAGATGGAGGGAAAATAGAAAGAGGAAAGGAGGAGGAGGAGGAGGAGGAGGAGGAGGAGGAGGAGGAGGAGGAGGAGGAGGGAGGAGGAGGAGGAGGAGGAGGAGGTGGAGCGTATGTGAAGAAATGCAATAACAGAAAAAATAAAAGAATAATAAACTACCGCGGATCTGAAAAGAACGGTAAATAGAAGAAAGAAGTGATAATAATGGAAGACAAAAATGTTAATAAAAAAGCAAAGAAGGAAAGAGGCTGGCAAGGAAAACGGAAAGGAGGAAGGAAGGAAGGATACTTGAAAATAATGAACCGATACTTAGAATAAGAAAGAGATGGGCAGAGAGAGAGAGAGAGAGAGAGAGAGAGAGAGAGAGAGAGAGAGAGAGAGAGAGAGAGAGAGAGAGAGAGAGCGCTGACGCAGGATGGCAGGATCGTCCCGGCCTCACACAAATCCTACCGCAGGACACGCCCTGACAACTCCCTTAAATATAGTGACCTGACCTTCACAATTCTGGCTTGGCTTGCTGCACCATTCCGTGACCTTGACCTAACCACGTTCTACTTCTTACATATGGCCTGAAGTTTGCCGCATGACCTTAACTCTAGTGCCTGATCTATAAAGCCTTTGTATTCTGGTCTAAGTTATCCTACATATACAAAGTGTACTATTTAACTTACACACCGGGACTTATCATGTCTATCGTAACTAAGTAAAGAGAAGTGAGTCAATTATCTACTTAAGCTGATTTTTTTTTCTCTATACAAGAGGGGAAGCTGGCCAAGAGCAACAAAAATAAAGAAAAAAGGCCCACTTGATTGCCAGTTCCCGAAAAGAGTCATAGAGTTAGTAGCCTATCTAAGTTTGTGTGATTTATAGAGTCCACATAGCTTATTCTATGCTGTCATGCCTGGTGCTGATCAACGTGGCCTTAATTATCAGTCTAGCTCGTCTGTCTTGGCGCCGTGACATGAATGACGTCTATAATTACAGCGTCATATAATTTAATGCATAATACTCGTACATGACTATTCATATAACATAAGTGACGCAATCTAGCCAAACTGAGCTAATCTCCCTGAATTAGCCCACCTGACCAGCTTATCGCATCAGCCTACCTACATAATCCCGCTAATCTAGTCAGCCTGCCTAACCCTGCCTGGCTACTCTAAGAATTCTAACGTGACATGATCTCTCCAGCCTATATAGATGAAATCACGTGACTAGTCCTATCAAGCCAGCCTTTATAACCCCGCCAGTAGCATGACCTGACCTCACATGTCACACACCACCACCCGTGACCCGCCCTGACCCCGCCCAGAAACAACACGAGCCGCACCACACCGCTCACCGCATCCCAGCCTCCGTCACTATCAACACCACACACGACCACCACCACGCTGCCTCCGCCACGCCCACTACACTGCCACGCCCACACACCGCAGCACCGCAACACCACACACCACAGCACCACGGAGCCACTACAGTTCCAGGCCGACTGTGCCTCTTGGAATACTGCCGAACACTGGAAGCTCGACAAGGGCTGGAAGACTCCCTCCCTCTGCCCCTCCTTTCCCTCCTGCTGACGCCCCACCCTTCTCTCACCCCTCCCTGGCACCTCTCCAACCCTCCTTACCTGCCTCCCCTCATTCCCTCCCTCTCTTTCTCCTCATCGGTTTGTCCTTCCTCCTCTCTCCCCCTTTCCTCCCCTCCCAGTCTTTCTCTCTATCTCTCTCTCTCTCTTTTTTTCTCTCTCTTCACCTCCCCTTCTCTCCCTCCATCTGTCCTCTATATCATCATTTCTCCACTACTTTCTTTCTCTCCTTCTCTTCCTTTATGTTATTGTTGTGGTTGCTTTTTTTCTTTTGTTTCGCCTTGTTGTTTATGTTATTTGGTCTTATTTCTCTGTTGTTGATAGTGTTATTGTTGTTATTAATGTTATTTTTTACGAGTGGAAATTGGAGAGAGAGAGAGAGAGAGAGAGAGAGAGAGAGAGAGAGAGAGAGAGAGAGAGAGAGAGAGAGAGAGAGAGAGAGAGAGAGAGAGAGAGAGAGAGCAAATACTGTTAGGCGAAACACAAGAGAGGTGGGAGAGGATATAGCGAGAGAGAGTATGATAAAAGATATGGGTCGACGGAACAGAAAAAAGGCAAATGATACGGGAAGAGGAAATGGAAGTAAAAAAAAAAAAAGGAATGGGAATAAAAAGACTAACGTTAACTGAGTATGACGAGAAAAAAAGGAAACGTTTTACATAATCATTGGAATAAACAAGTTAAATGAAAGGAAAAGATACACAAACACGATAAAAATAAACAGATAGATGGATGAATAAATAGATACACAGATATACAGATAATTAAATAGATACGTAGATATCATTAGATAGATAAACAGATAAGAAATTAATAGAATAAATAATACAAAGTTCGATAGATAACAAATAAATACGAGTTTTTGGAGCATCAGAGAAAGTGTGGCTTTGTGGTAAATTCCTGAACCCACCGCATGAATATTCCCGTTCGATCCTAGCTCATAACAATTTCACGGTGGAGGAGGCAGCGCTTTCTTCTCACCCAGAGCGGCGCCACGTGATCTTGTAGTAGTGCGACGTAACTTGATCGATTTTCGTGTATCTGAGAGCATGGAGTGGCGGTGGTGTTTGTGTACAGCGGCCAGCGTGCGTGGAGAGGCGGCCATTGACTACCCCTCATCTCCCACACTGCTAATCCATCCATACATCAATTTATCGATCAATTATAATCAATCCTGATCTATACACCAATCAATCAGTTAAACAGGAAATCCATTAATCTCTCTCTCTCTCTCTCTCTCTCTCTCTCTCTCTCTCTCTCTCTCTCTTTCTTTCTTTCTTTCTTTCTTTCTTTATTTCTCTCTCTCTCTCTCTCTCTCTCTCTCTCTCTCTCTCTCTCTCTCTCTCTCTCTCTCTCTCTCTCTCTCTCTCTCTCCCTCCTGCTCCACATATTGTAGTTAGCATACAATCATCTGTCTGTCTATCTTGCCTGCCTGCCTGCCTGCCTGCCTGCCTGCCTGCCTGCCTGCCTGCCTGTCTGTCTGTCTCTCTCTCTGTCTGTCTGTTTGTATGTCTGCCAGTTTAACCATTCCACTGATTTTCCTTTTTCCAGTGAACTCTGCTGTTGGATTATTTTGCACTTTTTTTTTTTTTTGAGTGAAGCAACACGACATTAAGTTAGATGAGATCGGCTTTTTCCCTTCCCTTCCCCGTGACTGGTGGGTGTGAGGGACACTTCGATGATGAAAAGATTAAGAAAACATGGCCAATCTGTGAAATGCGACGGAATTAAAAAGGCGAGTTCGTTATAAGTCGTAATTTTAAAACTGCTCTGTAAATCATGCTATGTAAATTTTGCATTGTGAATTATGCTTTATAAACTGTGTATTGTAAACTGTCGCCTATAAACTGTATACTGTCGAATTGGCCGTGTAAACTCCATCGTGTAAGCTGCAATTGACGTGAGGTGCCAGTAAAGGAGGCAATTACAAGGAACAAAAGTAAAAGCCTAGACTTTCACCAGAGGCAGGAGCTAAAATGACGGACTTGAAGCACGCAACAATAGAAGCACGTGACGGTTGTCCTCTGTGCGTGTTGTGACCAAATGGAGACTGAATAAAAAAATAACAACTCCTACTGTAAAAAAAAGTTACACACACACACACACACACACACACACACACACACACACACACACACACACACACACACACACACACATGGAAAAAAGCTTCCCTGAATACAATAAAGACATGACATTCACTAACAACTGTGTTACAAAAGACGCTCTCTCTCTCTGTATTGCAGCAAAATGAGGGCAGCAAAAAACCTGAACTATAAAAAGAGGACAACAATTGAATATTATAGAAAGAGTCATGAATACAACACAGAGATGCGTCGTTCCTGCTAACAGTATTACGAATGTCGCTCAGCTGCCATAAATACACAAAAAGAACATGCATCCTGACGTGTATATCAATTAAAAAGGAAGGAGATGCCACGTAAATAATAAGACTATGAGTATGGGAAATGTGAAGCCACTGCAACTTGGTGCATCAGCGTGACGCAATACTGCAACACACACACACACACACACACACACACACACACACACACACACACACACACACACACACACACACACACATGCCCGGTAGCTCAGTGGTTAGAGCGCTGGCTTCACAAGCCAGAGGACCGGGGTTCGATTCCCCGGCCGGGTGGAGATATTTGGGTGTGTCTCCTTTCACGTGTAGCCCCTGTTCACCTAGCAGTGAATCGAGGAGTTGTGACCTTGTTATCCCGGTGTGTGGTGTGTGCCTGGTCTCAGGCCTATCCGAAGATCGGAAATAAT
>NC_059275.1:14472033-14477033 GCF_017591435.1 Portunus trituberculatus
GAGGCTGTTAAGGGAGCGAAGGACTGCGGTGGGGAGGGGCTGTGGAGTGCTGGGGAGCTGTAGAGGAGCTGTGGCTGAGGAGGTAATGGGAGGGGATGTGGTGGGGGCATTGCGACGAGTAGGTGGGCGGGACCGAATGACTGGGGAGTTTGGGGTGTGGTAATGCGGAGATATGCAAGGATGGGCGGGGTATGCTGGGGAAGGGGCGTGGTTGTGGCTGTGGCAAGGAAGGGGCGTGGTTGGGCGGTGCTGTGGTAGGGAAGGGGCGTGGCTGGGCGAAGCTGTGACAGGGAAGGGGCGTGGTTTGGTGGTGCTGTGGCAGAGAAGGGGTGTGGCTGGGCGGAGCTGTGATAAGGATGGGGCGTGGTTGGGTGATGCTGTGACAGGGAAGGGGCGTGGTTGGGTGATGATGTGGCAGGGAATGGGCGTGGCTGGGCGGTACTATGGCAGGGAATGGGTGTGGTTTGGTGGTGCTGTGGCAGGGAAGGGGCGTGGCTGTGTGGTACCGCGGCAGGGAAGTGGCGTGGTTTGGTGGTGCTGTGGTAGAGAAGTAGCATGGTTGGGCGAAGCTGTGACAGGGAAGGGGCGTGGTTTGGTAGTGTTGTGGCAAGGAAGGGGCGTGGTGGGTCGGTGTTGTGGTAGAGAAGGGTCGTGGCTGGGCGGAGCTGTGGCAAGGAAGGCTCGTGGCTTGTGGTTTAGCGGTGCTTCGGCATGGTATGGGCGTGGCTGGATGGTGTTGTGGCAGGGAATGGGTGTAGTTTGTGGCAGGGACGGGGCGTGGCTAGGCAGAATTGTGGAAGAGAATGGGCGTGGCTTGTGGCTTAACAAGGGTATGGCAGGGAAGGGGCGTGGCTGGGCAGAATTGTGGAAGAGAATGGGCGTGGCTTGTGGTTTAACAAGGGTATGGCAGAGAAGGGGCGTGGCTGGGCGGTGTTTTTGCATGGTATGGGCGTGGCTTGGCGGTGCTGTGGCAGGGAAGGGGCGTAGCTGGGCGGAGTGGTGATAGGAAGGGGTGTTTTTTGAGCGGCGCTGTGGCAGGAAAGGTGCCGGGATGGACGAGGCGGTGATGTAAAATGGTGTGACAGATACACTAGAGAAAAAAAAAAAAAAAAAAACTATTCTTTCCATAAACTCTACTTTAAAAACACACACACTCACACAAAATACTTTGCATACACTCCCCAAAACAAAAACAAAAAAATAACACTGTGGGTACAAACATACATCACGCGTGAAGACGAAACAAGACCGAGTACTTTCTGGATGGAACAAGTTGGGGCACGTGACGACAGACAGGCGGGTGGTGGGCTAGTGGGGAGGGAGAGGCTGAGCAGTAGGGGTGTGGTAAAAGCTCTTGAATTATGGAAAGTGTGGCCGTGAGGGGCGGGGATCAAGAGGTGGAGAAGCTGTAGAGGGCGGGGTCCGTGCAACAGCATTATAGAGGGCGGAGCTTGGATGGGGGAAAGGGGTTTTGGGGAAGGAAGGGTAAAGAGTATTGGGAGAAGGGAGTATGAGTAGTAGGAAGCCAGCTTAGGGTATAGCTTCTTAAGGGTGGTCATGGCAGGAATACAAAAGGAGGGTGTTTGAAGGAGGTGGACGGGGTGTGAGTGGGGGAGGTGGTGGGAGTGGCGGGGTCACGCTGGCGCTGGGTTAAGGTTAAGGGTGTGGCCCTCAGACACGCGCGAGGACTTAAGGTGTGGCGGAGCCGTGTCTCGGTACGTTTGAGTCAGCTGGTGTGTGTGTGTGTGTGTGTGTGTGTGTGTGTGTGTGTGTGTGTGTGTGTGTGTGTGTGTGTGTGTGTTTGAAAAGCAGGAAAATGACTTTAAGAAGAATCTCTCTCTCTCTGTCTGTCTGTCTGTCTGTCTGTCTCTGTCTGTCTGTTTGTCTCTGTCTGTCTCTCTCTCTCTCTCTCTCTCTCTCTCTGTGTGTGTGTGTGTGTGTGTGTGTGTGTGTGTGTGTGTGTGTGTGTGTGTGTGTGTGTGTGTGTGTGTGTGTGTGTATCTGTCTGTCTGTCTGTCTGTCTGTCTGTCTGTCTGTCTGTCTGTCTGTCTGTCTGTCTCTCTCTCTCTCTCTCTCTCTCTCTCTCTCTCTCTCTCTCTCTCTCTCTCTTTCTGGCCGGCTCCTCAAGGGACAGTGTAAGTGTGACCGCAGTAATTTAATCCTGGGTATAATTTTCCCCGGAGCACTTCACCCAACACTCGGCTTATTTGTCCCGCGTAGAGCCCGCCCGCCTGTTTGCCCGCCGCCTCCTTCCTTCTTAAAGAGGTGGAGCCTGTAAACACACACATGGCTCCTGAGAGAGTAGTGCAGGCATGGTAAGGGGGGAAGGGGACAGAGGGGGCGGGAGTTCGAGTAAGGCTTCCGGGGTACACCTCAAGGTCATTTGTCCAGGCGACCAGAGTACAAACACATGGAGCGCGATGATGCGGGTTTCTACTTGAGTTTATGGTGATGTTGTCTCCGTTTTTTGTTGTTCTTGCCATTCGTGCGGTGGGTTAATATACTTAAGTCCACGATGGCATTTCTTTTGCTTGTTTACATATATTTTTCTATTTCGTTAGATACAAGTTTAAGTTAAAGTTCGTGTTTATTTTTTTTTTCTTCCAATTTTCTTTACTTTTTCGTTCTAATCCCGGAGTGAGGTGTACTTGAGTCTGGGTTGACAATTTTTTTTCTTCTTCTTTCGTCTTAATTTTCGCGTGAACTTATTCTTAAGTCTGCGCGGAGGAGTTCTTGTCGCTGCTTTAATCTTAATTTTGAAAGTGAGGAGTCTTTTTGCAGTTATTTTCCTTAAAGACGTGTTACTTTTCTTTGGACTTTTCTGTTTTACTCTAATTCCGAAATATTTCTACATCCAAAAGCACAAACAAGTAGAGGATTTACTAATTAAAATGTCCAGTCTCTCTCTCTCTCTCTCTCTCTCTCTCTCTCTCTCTTCCCGCTGACCTACATAGATATAACAGATCAACGAAATTAGAAACCTCATATCATATAACAAGCGTGTGTGTGTGTGTGTGTGTGTGTGTGTGTGTGTGTGTGTGTGTGTGTGTGTGTGTGTGTGTGTGTGTGTGTGTGTTTTCCTTCCCGTTTCCTTTCAGCTCCCCAAATAGAGGAGTGACGTGGTGTGCTACATTTCTCCCTTTTTTCCTTTTTCCTTTTTCATTTCTCTCTTTCTCACGTCTTTTCTTTCTTCTTCTCCCTCTCCCTCTCCTCCCTGCCACTGCCACATCCCTCTTCCCACTCTCACATATTTATACACCGCTCCAGTTTTTTCTCTCACTCTTTTTTTCCATCTATCTCCACATTTCCTTCTCCTATTTCCGTCCTGTGGTTCCTATCTCTCTCTCTCTCTCTCTCTCTCTCTCTCTCTCTCTCTCTCTCTCTCTCTCTCTCTCTCTCTTGCTTGCTATCTCGCTGCCGCTGTCCACACACAAATTTGCAGTCTTATCTCCGCCAGCCATAGTCTGCTGGGGAGGAGGAGGAGGAGGAGGAGGAGGAGGAGGAGGAGGAGGAGGAGGAGGAGGAGGAGGAGGAGGAAAGAGATCGCGTGCAAATTTCAGGTCTATTTGCGTGTACGGGAACATGTTTCATTTGATTTTAATTCTACGCACACGAACTCTCTCTCTCTCTCTCTCTCTCTCTCTCTCTGTGTGTGTGTGTGTGTGTGTGTGTGTGTGTGTTTATTCCTCTTTCATATATGTGTTGCTAACTTTCCTCACGCGCACACACACACACACACACACACACACACACACACACACACACACACACACACACACACACACACACACAACTATAGCGTAATGAAATATGCATGCATACACAAAGACACTTGGATGATTGCCATGAAAACCCTCATTTCACGCTAATCACCGACCGCTAAGTACGTACACAACTCTCAGCCAAATTCTCCGTACTGCTCATATATAATCAAGCTAATTTCCTCATACAGCAACGAGAATTAAGCCTTGGAATACTTTAAACAAATGACTTGTGATACTGCATGTGCGAAATTACATAAAAGTTTGTTCATATTGTATTCCTAAAATATATAGAACAAAAAAAAGATCGGGTATAAAATCACCACCGTCTTCATTTTCTATTTACATGTGGAATAAAACACAGAAAATTAATAAAAACTTCATCACTAAATATGTGAGGTTTAAGGTATACGAGGAAGCTGCAATAATGAATGACTGAAACAAATTCGCACCTCTCAAACGTCGGCAACAAATACACAAGTCCATGCGGTGCGAGAGGCGGCGGCGGTGCTGGGAGTAAGTAAAATCCGGCAAACGGGTACCGCAGAGTTTCAAGACCACATCCAATTAACTTCTACATGTATGGCTTTGCGAGGAGCCCAAAGAAACCCAAAGATTGACCAAACAGCATCAGGTCTTTCAGAAATTATGAGAAGGAGATAATAAGTTGTACTATTCAATATAAGGTTATTGATGAGTAGCTTTATATCATTATATTTAACGTATACTAAAAAAGGAAAAAAAAAAAAAAAAAACGACTGCCGACTTTGCGTAAACATAACTCCACCAGGAACGAATTTCCATGTTGTTTTGGCTCGAAAAAGTTAAGAGATGGTGTTATAATGCTAAAATCATTGCTCTTACCTTCGATAGCATAAAGGTGACTTAAAGACATACGTGGAACTTTCCCTTACCTGAAAAATAAGAATTTACATTAGTGACACAAACACGGTAAGAGTCATAAAGCTAACACACATACAAAAACACAAATTCAAAATGTACACTAGAGACAAATATCCCAAACATTAACATTTATAGTGCCCCCTTAATAAAGCCACGTTTTCTGCCTTCCCCCTTCCCTCCTTTTTCTTTCCTTCCCATTCCATTTATCCATTCCTTGACACGACACAGAAATATATTACAAACATTAACACTTTTATTGTGCCCCTCAGCAAAGCCATCCACCTCACCTTCCCTTTCCCCTTCCCTCTTATTTCTCTATTCCTTGCCTCGTCCTCT
>NC_059275.1:14479533-14489533 GCF_017591435.1 Portunus trituberculatus
CACACACACACACACACACACACACACACACACACACACACACACACACACACACACACACACACACACACACACACACAAACACATACACACACAGATATTTCAGGTTGTCCCACTTTTGGTTCAGTCTATCTAACAGTTCAGTGTTCTCTCTCTCTCTCTCTCTCTCTCTCTCTCTCTCTCTCTCTCTCTCTCTCTCTCTCTCTCTCTCTCTCTCATTCTTCACTCATCATCCACTTCCCTTCACCTTCGTTTCTGCCTCCTTCCCTCTCCCTTCTCCCGTCTCCGTCTTCCTCTCTCCCTTCTCTCTCTCAGTGGGCAATCGGACATCCATTCTCTCTCGAGTACCACTAAGCGGCGACCTAAGTGCCACGGTGTCACTACCCTCCTCTTTCCTCCTTCTCTTCCTCACTCTCCTTCTCTTACTCGTCTTCCTCCTCCTCCAACCATGTCTCAATTTCCCCTGATTTTCTTTCCTTATATTCTGTTTTTATCTTTTTTATTTGCCGAGTCATTTTTATTTTTCTGTTTCTTCTTTCGTGTAATCCACTCTATTTCTGCATTTATCTTTTTTTCCTCTCTAGTTTTTTTTTCTATTTACAAGCTGAACAATACTGCATGTTCTTTTTACAAACCTTAATCTTTCTATTTCTCCCATGACATTAATTTTTCATATCATAATTTTATAATTTTCTGTTCTGTTATAGTTAAAGGCCACCTTTGGTTCACGACACTTAATATCTAGTCACTTTATGGAAACTGCTGGTCTTTTAATCACGTCTCAATGTGTTTCCACGTATTCCTGTCGCCTTTCTGGAGTCATGAGCTTCTTCAGAAATTACTCTCGCGTGTCACCATGACCTTGAAAAAAACGGAGCGGTCGATGACGGCGGGCGGAGGTGAGTCACGGCAAGGAGCCACCACGGTGACGCAAACTGCTCCGCTCAAACATACATGGCCACGCGCGCACACACACACACACACACACACACACACACACACACACACACACACACACACACACACACACACACTTCGCTATTTTCACGGTATAGCGAATGCGGGAAGCGACTCTGCATTACGTGTTGCTGTAAAATAGTGACCAACACGCGATCGTATATTACTCCTCATTTTGCAGGGATTCCTATTGTGGTCCAAAAAAAATACCTCACTTTTTTGTTTCTACACTTTGTTATGAGTCCTGTAATGTACCGAGCAGCCAGGGAATATCTAGCTTGCTATTTGTACCTTTTCTTTCATTTCCTATCATGCAGCACAAAAATATGTATCACTCACCCTCACACAATATTTTACTTTCTATCTTAAAGTTTTCGTACATTTTCTTTTTATCATGAAGAATGAAAAAGAAGTACTAGCATCATGAAGACCAACACAGTGTCGTATAGAAATCTACCTTCAATTTTTATCATGAATCCTACTGCAGCGACACAAAGATATTTACTAGTGTCGTGGAATAAACGGTTAAGTATTGCCTAAGGATGGAGGTTCTGTCGAGTGTTGCTCTCCATTCCAGGCACATTCCATAAGTAACTATTTCTATTCCAGCGCATCACTTCAAGCTCTCTGCTTCATGCCATACATGTCTCACAAAGTTACATTAACCTCTAAAATCTTCAACAAAATGCGCCTTGAAGATCGTACCGCGGCCAGCTAGTCCCTTAAAAATCTATCCCCTTTAACATTTCTACCTTGAGTTATGCTAAGTATATTTCTCGACTGGTGGAAGAAGATTTTGAGTAATTTTATATTCTTTCATCAGCGAAAACTGCCAAAAGATTTCTGCCTTTTTGCCATATCAATCTTTAAGTGTTTTCTTCCCGGCTTGTCTCGCTTCCTCTTTCCAATTTCAACAGAACCATAAGGCGGCAACTCCTGTATGATAAAGGCGAACTCTTCCCACAGACCTTTACTAAAAAATTCAACACTGGACAGTTCTGCTCTCTCTCTCTCTCTCTCTCTCTCTCTCTCTCTCTCTCTCTCTCTCTCTCTCTCTCTCTCTCTCTGGCTGGCTCGCTCTGTGCCTTTCAATATTACAGCAAAATTCTTTCACACTATCCATTCCCTCACGCCACCAACCATCACCACCACCACCACCACACCACTGTCGCCGCCGCTCACCATGATATCCTACACATTTTCATAAATAGTCTGCCTCTAATGCGAGCGTCAACTCATATTTTCAAGCCCTCATTCCCTGTTCTGGTCAGCGCAGGGACGGACTCTTTCCTTCTCGCCATGATTTTTTTCTCTTTACTTCGCAAGTCTTAGGCAGCTTCAGGAGAGCAGCATGAAAAGAACGTCAAAAATTACGTCTTGTATATGATTTTCTTTTAGGTATTAAATGTTTCTGTTTTTATGTTCTCTTGATTCATAACAGTGGAAATAAGAAAGTAATATTTTTTTTTCCTTTTACCATTTGTTATAACACGATTTACGTTGAATATAACTTAATTTGAATATTTCAGTACCATCCGCGTTTCCATATTCATTCTGCCTACTATTTGGTGATTCTATACAGCTTCAGAAACTCATGTGGTAGATGTAAATAGTGAAGAATGTTTCCTTTAATCTTCCAACCTCCATAGACCCTACCTAATGTAAATAGTTTGGTCTAATCGTACACAAATCTCAAGGTAAAAATGTGTCCCAGTATTGAAGGAATTAAAAGCCGATGTTCGAGAATTATCTAGTACTTAAAAAATAAGACTTACGAATACACTACAAATTTCCAATAAAAAAAAAAAAAAACACATTGTCATAACTGCAATACATACCTACACATGATATATGTTTGAAATTATTGCAAGTTCTTTTTCTCTTTTACTTTTCTTTCTAATCCTCTTGTTTATTCAGCCTCGTACCTGTCTTCAGCTTGGCTAGTAATGGCCAGTGTTCCGCTCTGTGCATGAGGGCACGGAACCTTCCCCTTGTTACTGCACGACTCGCCAACGCCTCATTGTAATCGTGTGTCCCCTTACCGCTTCTACTTTAATAATGAAACCAGAAAAATCGTCGCAGTCCTTCCTAAAGAACATGTAGCCAGACACACGCGCGCCGAATATTTCGCTGTGTAAGTAAGGCATTTGTGTTTTCTGGGTAATTATCACTTTTTTCAGGCCACGCGCTTTAGAGGCAAAACTAAGCTATGTAAACAATGACACAGACAGGCGTGTCATGTACGTAGCTACACTTTCCAACTGTTCTGTAGTTCATCTTTAGAAGTTTAGACACACTGCAACCACGTTCAGAAATTGTATTCTGTAACTATATTTTGTAACTGTTTTCTTCCTACACTTTACATATGCACTCTGTCACTGCATTCCATTAAATACTGTACATAATCACGCAATATAGCTCCAATTTGTAACTTTATAGCCACTCGCCGTATGAATCTTTTTCTCTACACTGTAAATACACTGTCACTGCATTTCATTACATACACAGCATAATCTCGCAATATAACTCCAATTTGTAACGTTATAGCCACGCACACACTTTAAACTAGTAAGGATGCGTCGTTTATAACTTTTCTTTACGCTATCTAAATACATGCTGTAACTACTTTCCGTAAGCACACTAGCCACCTTGTGTAACGCTTTGTAACACCACTGTACAGGTAACCAACACGCTGTAACTCCCAACATCCTTCAAACATCGAAAGACTCGTCGCATGAAACTTCGCTCCCGGAAACACACACACACACACACACACAAAAAACCCTTCATCACGAATTTCCCTCTCAAGTCAACTAATCGTCATTTGCCTCACGTTCCGGACGCTCAGACAGAAATAAAGCAAGGCTGCGCAGCAAAACAAAGTAAATTGAACTATTCCAGGACGTCAAATAATTCTCCAAAGCATTTCCCAATATAACCATTTTATTGTTCACCTAAAACATTTAACTCGCCCCCTGTTTCTAGTCTTTAAGATATTCTGAGGAAAATCAATAGAAGCACGCCATTTCTCCTCTACCTACGCAACACGGTAATTATATACACGCTGAAAATATTGCACGCATAAAGAGGCACCGTATCAGAGGCGGGGGATCTTGCCATTCTATTTAAGTATACAATGTATTTTTCGGGGGGCTCAAGGAGAGTATTAGAGTGCACTGCTGTACGATAGTTTTTCCCTCCCCTCTCTCTCTCTCTCTCTCTCTCTCTCTCTCTCTCTCTCTCTCTCTCTCTGCCCCGCCACGGCCTCTCCTCGTCGATTATGTTTCCGCTGCCAGACGTGGAGATTAGAAGAGGCTTAGACAACCGATTGCTAGTGCGGCGTGATGTGAGGGTGAGGGGCACACACACACACACACACACACACACACACACACACACACACACACACACACACACACACACAAACCGTTAGCACGCAACACTTATTATGCAACATACATACGTGCATCTAAAAAGACATGCATGCATGCATGCACATACTCGTACATCAACACACACACCCACACCCCACCAACACACACACACACACACACACACACACACACACACACACACACACACACACACACAAGTGACCTTGAACCCTCACCTGATCTAGTGACGTACATGAATTATCATCACGTGGCCGGTGTGTCAGACAGGTGTGTGTGTGTGTGTGTGTGTGTGTGTGTGTGTGTGTGTGTGTGTGTGTGTGTGTGTGTGTGTGTGTGTGTGTGTGTGTGTGTGTGGGAAGGACTGCAGCTCTGACAGGTGTTGTATTTATGAGTGGTGAAGGTAACATGAGAGATGTGGCAGGTGTGTGGGTGATTAGGGACAGGTAAAATGCATGATCTGTGAGCAAGTGAAGAACAAAGGCCGTGTGTGGCTTGTAACAAATGTGTATGAAAGGTGGATCTCATAATAGGTGTGGAGTATTAAGTTTGGTATACCTGGTGTAAGAACGGTGTGGTTTTGTGGATTTAGAAGCATGTGGTGTTTGGTGTGCCGAGTGTGGAGGGAATATGTGGATGTGTTCTGGTGTGGGTATTACCTGGTGTGACTGAAGGTGTGGCTGGTATACCTGGCGTGGAGGCATCCAGACCAGCTGATCAGAAACAGGTATTGATCCGTGACCCACTGACCGCTTGGCCACGCGACCCCCACATCTGTATCTACACACCTGTACACTCTTTCCACACCACCACACCCCACCAAACCTGCCCAAAATACACCTACACATCTGTCCTGTCTCTCCATACCACGCCAAACACCAGCAGTTCACCAAATCTGCCTCAGCATTCGTACACACACCTGCAAGATATTTCCATACCACACTACACCTGTTTCAACTTCCCTATCCAGCTGTAGTTCCTGAACACACCAAAGCTTTCTTCACCACATTTGCACCACAGGTTTCAGTACCACTTCACTTCCTCTCACGCCTCACCACTTCCTCGTAAATCTCATCATATCCAGCCACGCCTCGTTCTATTTTCCCGACGGTTGATTCCATCTCGCCACTCGCCACCAAGTCTTGCCATTCTCCGCCACGTCTCAAAGTTTACCCATACAATCATTCATCGCAGTCTGAGTAACATTAAAGCTAACATTGACAGGCAGACATACCCAACACCAGCTGTTTCCTTACATTGCACACTCACCACCACACTAGCACACCACAACACGTCACTCGTCCGTCACCACATATCTTTGTTACGTCCACCACAAACACACGCGCGCACCATAAACCCACACAACAGTCATCTTTTTTAAGCCTGAAGTGTGGGTACCTGCACCACCACTGCTACTATACAGAAGCCATTATGTAATCACCACCACACCACCACCACTGCCACCACCACACGTCATAACTTCCGCCACGCAGCATCATACAACTACGCATCTAAACACTACACACGTTATTCCACCACCTGACATTCTTTTACTTATCAACCATACACTGTCTCCTTTACCATACATTTCAAGCACACACTCCTTCATCTTTACTAACAAGCTAATCGCACTCCCATCAATACCACCTACACATATACACCTGTCACACTTGCACAAACACCACATCATCACCACAATTACCACATACTTTCCGTCTTCTAACACACCACCACAAAACAGCCACACCACCACACACCATACATTCACTGCACCACTGCAATCAAATAACATCACATCACCACCAAAACACGCAAAAACTACCACAAACAATATCCTCACCACATACCATACATACACACCGCAACATACACAAACACCCCACAAAACTCTCTTTCCCTCTCAAATACCACACAGGCCAGCCCGCCATTAATATACTTTCAGACTCTTAAACACAAAGCATTTTTCTGCCGTACAACGCTTCCGCTCAGCCACCGGAGCCCCGCATCCCAGTTTTACGACGGGTAGCAGGTCACCACGCACGGCATACCTCTCATAGCTCTCGTCCTTAGCTTAGTCTCGCTGAAAAATGCCCCTCTTACCTACTACTACCACCACCACCACCACTACCCCTTCCCAGCTGCTTGCATGCCCTGACCCCCTGTACAAGCAAAATTAGGGTTGTGAGAGCCAGGCTTCCACCACCCAAACTTTACGACGACACCAGCCGCTCTCCCTCCTTCTCCTTCCCTCCCCCTAAGGTCGGTCACCCGCTGCCGGCCGCACGACGCGCCCCTACACCCACACCGCCCACTACTCCCGCCCCTCCCGGTTCCCCCAACCTTAGATTAAAGTAGGCCGTGTTTAGCTGCGCCATCCTTACACTGGCTTGGGGCGTAACAGTGTAGGGTGTACGCCGGGGAATGGAGGGAGGCACGCGGTGGTATGTGGCTTATACGCCGAGGATTGCGCCTTATATGCGAAGGAATGCAGCTTGTTCGGTCTGGAATTCGAGAGAGAGAGAGAGAGAGAGAGAGAGAGAGAGAGAGAGAGAGAGAGAGAGAGAGAGAGAGAGAGAGAGAGAGAGAGAGCGTTACTAGTGTATGTGTGGAAGGCTAGATAAAGTCGATAAGGAAATGTCATGTTGTCACTGCCAATGAAATAATCAATAAGAGGCCTACCGGGAGGGCCAGTAGGCATACACTCCCTGACCTGGACAAAGGGAGTCCTACAGGTACTTGAGACTCCCTTGGGTTACGGTGACATAGTTGTGTAGTCCAAAGTCACGGATTAATAGTGAGGGTCTTCAGTGAATTTCAAAAGGGGCGAGTGTGCCTTGGGTTAAAAGGGATGCAAAGAAAATAAGTGAACAAAAAAAAAAAAAAAAAAGAGATGAATAAATAAGAAATATAATAGAGATAAATAAATAAACGAAATTAAAACAAATAATGTGAATAAATAAATATGAATGAATAAACAAAATAAAAATCGGTCTTAATCCTTTCACTGGTATGGTCGTCTCCTGATAACTCAGATAAATCAATTAAAAAACAAATAGATTACATAAATAAATAAAATAGAATAACAGTATCATTAACCTTGTGACCGGTATGGCTGTCTTTGTGTGACAGTCGAAACAGTTTTAAGCTACAAAACTAAATAACATACTTCAGTACAAAAGCATAAAAAATGAGCACAGATAAGGTTAAAATTTTGTCCATCTCTTCTTGACTATCTTTAATATGCTATAGTGAAATTATTAAGCTTTTCAAGAGTACTTTCATGATTGTAGTGACAGTTCAACAAGCGTCCTGCACTCTTAAGGAAAATACCTGAACTAATTACCACAATGCTCTTTGAAAATACTTGTGATGACAGACGAGTGTTTAACCCCTTGAGCACCAAGAAGCGTTTCCATATTTATTCTTCTTACTATTTGGTAATCTTATAAAGCTTCAGAAACTTATGTAGGGGATTAAAATAGTAAAGACTGCCATTAATCTTCTGACCTCCAAACCCTTTCTAATGATAACAAAATTGTCAAATCGTACAAAAACCTCATGGTAAAAATGTTTCCTAGTATTGAAGGGGTTAAGAACAGGACAAACAGATAATGCTGTCAAAAGCCTCCATTTTTTTTTTTTTTTTTTTATCTTTTAACGAGCTTTTGGATCTCATTGGAGTTTTCGTAGTGATAGATGAATAATGAAAAAGAGTTTTGTGTCATCAGTGGAGGACACACCCAAGAGAACCCTTGTAATTGTTCCAGTGGTCAATGAAATAGTTCTTATGAAAATCCAGTGTTTGAAAGCAAAAGGCATAAACAGTGGCGAGCTGGTCCATTCAACCATAGTAAGCTTCTTTTGGCACATCATAATGGACCAGCTCCTTATCCTATTTTAACCCTTTGAGAAGAATGAAGCAGTGGAAATCATGTGGAGCGAGTATAGAGCAACACTTCAAAAGACGTAATCGACGGGAAAGTTATGGAGAAGTTCAAATCCTCTGCTGTCTTGTCTTGTCTTGCCTCGGTGTGGTGTCTAAGATTATTCAGCTGAAGTTAACTGTGTGGTATTAGCAGACAAAGGGTTAATGGTTTTCCATGAGGCAACACAATGGTAACGTATTCTCAATGTTTTCATGTACGATATTCCAGCCGAAGTGAAATTGAGGTGTCGATGATAAAGTATTAGCTTAGTGCAACTTTTTTATTACATCTGGTAGGTATTGTAAATGAAATAATACAGTAATCAGTTAAGAAATCGTCAGTCCTAAATCTAGTTGACCAATCCGTCACTAGACAATACTCCATCCACGTAAATATTTCGAAAGATTATAGACAGAAGACTGTGTGCCTATTACAAAAGCTCTATTACATCTAAGTGACAACACCACTTATCTCACGTTCAAGTTTTCAGATAGCTTTTCCCGAAATTGCGTTACTTAATTCTCCACTATAGTATATTCACGTCATAGTTCAAAAGACTGTTGATAGAGGACAGTGTTTCCCTTCCACCAACTCATGTTACACTTATATCGTCTCAGATTTCATATCACTGGTGCGGCTCGGAGTGATCAACACGTAAAAATGGGATTAACGCACGACAGCCGCAGTGATTGTCAAGTAAATAATAGTAACACGCAACGACACGCTACCTGCCACTCAGAATAAGGAAGGATACACACTCACCAGGTGTTTGGAGACCACTGTTATAAGGCTTCAGATCAGCTTGGGTCAAGGTTGGTAAACACACACACACAAACACACACAAACACACACACACACACACACACACACACACACACACACACACACACACACACACACACACACACACACACACACACACACACACACACACACACACAGTGGTTAGAGCGCTGGCTTCACAAGCCAGAGGACCGGGGTTCGATTCCCCGGCCGGGTGGAGATATTTGGGTGTGTCTCCTTTCACGTGTAGCCCCTGTTCACCTAGCAGTGAGTAGGTACGGGATGTAAATCGAGGAGTTGTGACCTTGTTGTCCCGGTGTGTGGTGTGTGCCTGGTCTCAGGCCTATCCGAAGATCGGAAATAATGAGCTCTGAGCTCGTCCCGTAGGGTAACGTCTGGCTGTCTCGTCAGAGACTGCAGCAGATCAAACAGTGAAACACACACACACACACACACACACACACACACACACACACACACACACACACACACACACACACGAGTAAGCTGGCCCTGGAGGCTTGCAAGGGCAAGCCATGAGTGCCTGAGTGGCGAGGCGGGAGGAGACGAGGGAGAAAGGGAAGGAAAGAGATGAACAAGAACAAGAGAAAAAAAAGCGGAAGACAGATGGGAAGGTACAGAAGCAGGAAGGGAAGAAAGACGAATTGGAGCAAGAGGAACAGGTTCAGGGAAAGGCAGGAGCAAGGGAGGAAGAGAAGGAGGGGAGGTGTATGGGAAGAAAATAAAGGAGGAAAAGCTACAGGAATATTTGTGAGGAAGGATGCATAGGCGGTGCAACGGTGTGCGATGCCACGGGAGGTCTTGGGGCAGTGTCAGCTGCTCTAAGGGTGGCAGGATGTGTAAGGCTGCAAGACATCAAGGCCTATCTATTTACAGTCACACGTTGGGCTGGGTGCGGCTCTCAGGGGCTCAGGGACCACC